>NW_014007720.1:0-2686 GCF_000611645.1 Monoraphidium neglectum | reverse complement strand
GAGCTCGTATAGCGGACGGGGTGCGCGGCCCGGGTGGCGACGCGCGGGTGTCCTGCGGTTCGGTGGGCGCGCGGCTGCGTTTCGCAGCGCACCTGCAGGTTGTGGCCCTCTCCTGGGATGTATGTCACGACCTTGGTGCCCGTGCTGAGGGCGATTTTTGCGATGGCCCGGTTTGCAGAGTTGGGCTTCTTCGGGGGCACTGTGTAGACCCTCAGGCAGATGCCCTTGCGCTGGGGCGACCCCTTCAGTGCCTTGACCGCGTCGCGCCGCTTGGGCTTGGGCTTGCGGCCGCCCTTGAGCAGCTGATTCTTGGTCAGGCACGCGGCCTGCGCCAGCGGCGGCGCGGGCCGCGGGCCGGCCGCGCACAGCGGCAGGGCGTGGCCGCCGCCGCTGCTGGCTGCCCCGAGCGCCGCCGCCAAGCTCACGCTGCCGCCGTCGCCGGCGAAGCCGCCTGGACGGGCCGTCATTGACGGCAAAGCGAAGCCCGCGCGAGAGTGCGTGCAGAGACCTGCTCGGAACACCCCACTCCCATTGCTGCTGCTGGCTGCCGCCCAATCTGAACTCATGCTCCTGCTGCTGCTCCTGCTGCTGCCGCTGCTGCTGCTGCCGGCCGCTGCACTTGCTCGTCGCTCGCCGTGCCGAAACAATTGTGTTGCGAAGCCCTGTGCTTGCTCCTGCTGCTGTGGGTGCTGCTGGGGGGTGCGCCACGCTGGCGGTGGCACGCCTCTGCCGGCTGCACCTGCGCCATGGCTGAAGGCTGCCCGGCACTGCTGCTGCTGCTGAAGCTGGGATAACAAGCAGGACCGTCCTGTTGCATTGCCAGAGTGGACAGCGCGCAGCGGTTGGGAGGAGGTAAGGTTCGGCTGGCACAGGACGCGAAAGCATGCAGCGCACGTTGAAGATGCTGCTGCACCAGGGCAGAGTGCTCACCACTGCCGCGGAACCACCGCCACATTATGTTTTGTGATTGATACTTCAGGCTTGGCAATGCGACGCTTCACTGGGGTCCGTTGGCTTCTAGTTCACTTTCGGCACTGGTGGCCCTGTTGATCTGGGCCGCTGTTGATCTGCGCCTGGGAACCACACCTTGATATAATTTGAGATGACCAAGCTAGAGTTGAAGCTGACAAATCAGTGGGTGGACCGGCCAGCAGTATAAACTACTCGTCCAGAGCTCCAGAATGCAGCACGGTGCAGTGAAGTTGCGCTCTGCTTCGCAACCCACACCATGATAAGAAAAAAGCAGTATGCTTCCAGACATACGACAGCAGCGGGGACGTCGACGCGTGTTGATGTCACACCACCGCCCACATCTGTTGACCCTCAAGCTGCGTCACAATGCCGAGATGCGTGACGGGATAGATGGAGGTGATTGAGGGCGCCTGGCAGCCTTCCGGAAAAAAGCAGCCCGCTGTTGGCGGGCCGCACAGACCCACTGGCGCTTGTTTGGCAGGGTCAACCGCATCAGGCACGCTCAGCCTCACGCCCTCTGGACCTCGCTTGCGTTGATGCGAGCTGCAGCAGCCACTGACATTGAGAGGTTGTTACAATCATCTATCTAGGGCGCGGACGCGTATTCAATGTCGCTGCAGCCGCCGTCTCACGGCACCAAGAAGGTGTGCGGCGAGCTCGAGCCCGCGCCGCCGCCCCGAGCCACAGCCCTGCGACCAGCGAGCTGCGCGGCTCTGCGCGGCAACACCCCAGAGGCAAGGGTCCTGTTGCAAGCGTGAAATCGATCCGATCGGATCTGGCGTGGTCTGAACCGATCAGTAGCCGAGGATGACGGTGCGGGCGAGGATGAGGGCGGTGCCGAAGTCCGAGGTGTCCAGCTCGTGGTTGGAGCTGGTCAGGCGGTCAACGCGGTCAAAGATGTAGCTGCGCGTTTGTGCAAGGGAGCGGCGCAGGCGGTTTTGTGTGTGTGCGTGTGTGTGTGTATGTGTGTGCGTGTGTGTGTGTGTACGCGCACGCATGTGCACGCTCACTGCACGTGTAAAGTGAGGAAGTGGGCGTTGATTTTCGACAGCTGTATGCGAGATTGACAGCCAAGGCAGCCCAGCAACGGCTGCAGCCCGCCGCCCTTGCGCTCAACCACCACCCCCACAAGCCCTCCGCCGCCCGGCGGCCTGCCTGCTGCCTGCCACACTCCCGCCCACCCCCCCCCCTAAAAGGCGGCGCCCCACCTCTTGACGCCCTCGCCCTTGGCCCCAAGGTCCCCGAGGCCGCGCTGCCATTCGCCGGCGTCCACAGTGCCGTTGTTGTTCGCATCAAACACCTGAGGCGCGGCATCGCGGGGCAGCGGGCGTGAGGCGTTCCTGACGGCTCTCGGGTCGTGGGGAGAGGCGCAGGTTCCGTAGATGGAGGTCGCTGCCGGCGGGCAATCGGGCGAGTCCCGATCCATGAGTTGCCCGGCGTTCACTGCCGCACCGCGCTTCACGCCAGCTTGTTGCATCCGCGATGTTGCATTGGTGGAGGCGCGACACAGCACCATGCGTCACCCGAAAACCGCTAAGTAATCAGCGGCGCGTCCTGCTGGGTGTTGCTGAGACCGATGGAAAAGCCATGCCGGGCCTGGGAAGGGCGCCCACCTGGAACACCCCCGAGTCCACCGCGTCGTCGTCGACGGCGCCGTCCAGCGCCAGAGACCGCAGCAGCTCCTCTGACGTCAGGGTGCCGTCCTGTGGGGGGG
>NW_014007721.1:0-2684 GCF_000611645.1 Monoraphidium neglectum | reverse complement strand
GGCCCGCCTTGACTCGAGCGCGGAGACCGCGGCTGCGATGCCCGCCTCTGCCTCTGCCAGCAATCCCTCCAGATCCGCAGACCCGCTGAGTGCGCCGGCCGACGCCGCGGTGCCGCCGCCGCCGCCCGCCGCCGCGGCGGCCGGGCCGGACGCGCGCCTGCGCGCCTGCAGCAGCTGCCGCGCCTCGGAGACGAGATCGCTCTCGAGATCGTCCAATCCCAGATCGCTCGAGGCGCCGCTGCCGGGGGGCTCCTCACGCCGCGGCCGCCGCCGCCGTCCCGCTGCGGACGTGGGCGCGTCGGCGCCGCCGTCGCCGTCACCGTCACCGCTGCCCGGCGCAGCCGTGGCGGCGGCATGGTGCGCGTGCCCCATGGCGGCGAGCTTTGATATCAGCTGATGCAGGTCATCATCTTGCCGCCGCTCCTACAAGGACGCATCAATCGGTGCGCTTATGACAACTTACTCATGGTCAACCCGCCCAGCAGGTGCGCTGCGCGTGCTTCGCCGAGCCCACGTCATCCCTCGACGCCCCCTTGACCAGCCGCGGCCGCCCTAAGTAACGGCAGCCTCCGCCGAGCGCGCGGCACGGCCCAGCGCATGCACAGAAAGAATCTGCGCCCGGCTGACAGGCGATTCGAACTTTCAAAAATAGGCCGCAGATCACCTGTGCGAGCTCCTTCAGCACGCGCCGCGCCTCTTCCTCTTCCCGACTGTCCGCCTCCCGCAGCGCGCCCCGCAGCGCCGCCAGCTGCTCCGCGGCCGCCCCGAGCCGCTTCGACCTGCAGCATGGATTGGGCACGATGCGTCAAGAGTTCCTCGCTGCGGTGCGGCACAATGTGTCTTTTAAGATGCCCTCGTCCCCGCTGTGATCTGATCTGATCTGATCTGGACCAATCTGATCTGGCATTGCCCCCACCAGAGCCCCGACCCAGTGTCCAGTTTTCGGCAAAGGGCTGCATCACAGTTCACTGGACCACTGCTCCAGGCTGCGGGTTAACGCATCGGACCCTCATCCAAGCTCGAGCCCATGCAGGCGGGCAGGCGGGCAGGCGGGCAGGCAGGCGGGCAGGCAGGCAGGCAGGCAGGCGGGCAGCGGGGGGGCAGAGAACGCGCCTGTCGAGGTCAGCAGCCGCCTCCCGCAGCGCCTCCTGCCGCGCCGCGAGCGCCGCCTGCTCCTCACGGATTGCCGCCAGCCGCTCGCGCTGCTGCCGGGCGCGCCTGCGCCCAGAACAGGATGCATCCAAAACGCGCCCATTCCTTCTTTTGCCGCCGCAAAAGCCAAAACCGTCAGCAGCGGATCTATGGATTGACAGCGGCGCCCACCGCCGCCGGGGCCAAACGCGTCCTGCAGGAGGTCACCAGTCAAGGGACACCCCACCTTATACCCTAAACCCTGTGAACGCCCTACACCGTAAATTCTAGAGCCGAAACCCCACAACCGGGCAAAAGTCTGGCAAAGTCGACCGCGGGCACAGCGCCAGCCCCAAAGCCCCCCACGCCCCCGCCTACCTAGCCTGCTCCTCCGCTGCCTGCTCCCGGACCGCGTCCCGCGCGGCGGCGGCCGCGGCGGCCGCACCCTCGTGCTGGACCTCCGCCTGTGAGAATGAGATGCGGGAATATGATTATCAAAAGGCAATTCACGCAGATTTATCTTTTGATGGGCGCGAGGCGGCAGCGGCAGGGATGCGCCCCGCTCCTCCAACAGAGGGTGCGCTGCCGGTGGCCCGAGCGCTGCGGACAGCCGCCCAAGCGCACCCGCGGCCGCGGCGGCGCCCTGCGGCCGTTGGCTGCGGTGCCAGGCTCGCCTGCACGTCGCGGCCACTGGCCGGCCACTGCACTCGTGCCACCCAATATAGTCCGTGTGCCATCAGCGCACAAGCCCCTGTCGTGAACCTTCCACAAACCCGCGGAAGTCAACCCGTGTCAATCAGGAAAGGAGACACATGCACATGCACATACAATCTACACACACTCACACACATAGGCGCACACGCACGCACACGCGCACGCGCACGCACACACACACACACACACACACACACACATGTGCCTGTTCACCTGCCGCGCCGTCACCTCCGCCTGCTCCTCCGCCACCCGGCGCAGCAGCCGGTCGCTCTCGAGCTGCGGGCGGCGATGCAGCAGCGTGCACGCGCAGGGGGGCCGAAAGGGGAACTTAGTCAAACCACAGTCGGCTCGGTCACGGGCTGTTTGCCTGCCTCCGCAGATGCTGCTCAAGGCCCAGCGCGCATTCGTATAAAGCGTCCGAGTGGCGGCGGCAGCGCAGCGTGCAGCCGTCTGTCTTTGGGGGGCCTGGCGCTGATACAGCGGGCGTGCCTCTGCATGGCACAGGCCGGCCCCGCGCAGCTTTGCATGCATCGGCGGTCCGCCCTCCCCTTTGCTGCGGACCTTCGTATGAAACAATCTTGCGCAAACAATTCCAAACCATTTGCAGAACCTGCAATGCCTCAACGAGCATACTGTGCGAGCAACATTGTGTTCTTAGCCTGGCGGCTCCCCCCCCTCCCGCCCACCCTCCCCCCTGGGGCCCCAATTGGCGCCGTAAGCCGCCATCATCAACCGCCTTTGAGAGGGCCTCCTGCGTCCGCAGCTCCTCCGCCAGCAGCAGCCCCTGCGCCGCCTGCTGCGCCGCCGCCGCCTCGGCGGCCGCGGCCGCGCGCGCGGCG
>NW_014007722.1:0-2685 GCF_000611645.1 Monoraphidium neglectum | reverse complement strand
GGGCAGGGTTGAGGATCTTGGTATCGCCGGGGGCATGGGGAGGGACGCCCTGCTGGCCCTCCTCAAGGCACTCCCAAACCTGAGGCGCCTGTCAGTGGGCCGCCCCCGCGCCACTCAGGACCATGGCTTGCCGCACGACCCCCGCGTCGATGCTGCCAACGCCGCCGATGCTGACGCCGCACAGCAGGCGGTCGTCGCCCTCACGGCCCGCGGCGGCGTGCGCAGCCTCGAGTCCGTGGTCGCCCCACGCATGGCAATCAACGAGGAGGTCGGGCGCTGCCTCGGACTGTGCCCGCGGCTGTCCAAGGTTGTGGCCGGGGACGTCGATGAGCGCTGGGAGCGGCCGCAGCTGCAGCTCAACGCACTCACCAGCCTCCGGCTGTCGTGGATCAAGGACACCGCACGCATCCGACAGGCGCTGCAGCCCAGGTGCTTTCCCTTGCTCCAGCGCCTGAGCGGCGTCAGCCTCGGCCCGGACGACGCCGCGCGCCTCGCGGCGGCCGCGCCGCGGCTGCGGCGGCTGGCGTGCTGGACCGAAGAGGAATCCGACTGGGCGCCGCCGCTGGGGTTTGCCTTTGAGAGCTTGACGCACCTGCACGTCCACGCAGACCCCGGCTTTGCCAAGGTGCAGTTTGATGCGGTGTTCCCCGCCGTTGAGCACCTGAACCTGTGCAGCAGTTTGGTGGAAACGCTCAACGACGAGATCGAGGAGTTCGACGTCGCCCGCGTCCTGGCCGCCGCCACCGGCCTGCGCTCGCTCGCCTTGAACAACCACCCCGAGGAAGGCCTGACGCCGGCGGCCTGGGACGCGGCCGCGGCCGCCGCCGCCGCGACGCCGGGGCGGCTGACGCATCTCAGGGTGTCCCTCGACGCGTGCGACCGCGCGGCGCTCGCGCGGCTGTCGAGCATAACCTCCGTGGAGCGGTTGGAGCTGAAGCTGCTGAGCGATGCGAGCCCGCGGGAGCGTCGTGATGACGAGGATTCCGAGGAGCAGGCGGCGGAGGAGGAGGAGGAGCACGCATTTGGGGGCGCTGGCGACGGCGGGGGCGGCGGCGAGCCTGGAGGCGGCTTCGATGCCATTATGGCCGCCGAGGCCGCCGCCTACGCTGACATGCCCCCGGTCCCCGTGGCCGCGGCGCTCGAGGCTGCGGCGCAGCTGCCGCGGCTCTCGGCGCTGACCGTCAGTTTGGACGCGGCGTGGATGAGCGCTTACGTGCGTGGCTCCGACTGGGGGCCGGAGCCGCTCGCGGCGTTTTCGCGGGGCGCGAAGGGGCTGCGCACTCTGGTCTTCAGAGGCAGCCTGGTGCCGCCAGAGTGGGTGCTGCGGGAGCTGGCAGCAATCCCGGGGCTGCACAGCATCGAGGTTGAGGCGGAGCCGGCACCGCTCCCGGAGGGGCTGGTATGGCCGATCCGCCCGGCGGGCGCGGAGGAGCGAGCGGCGGCTGTCGAGCGGGCGGGGGCGGCCAGTCGCGCGGCGGGCGGGCCGGGCATGGTCATGCGGGCGCGGGGGCACGTCGACCGTGCGTGCCCGGAATGCATGTGGCAGTTGGAAGAGCACGCGTGAGGCGCGGCGAGGCGTGTTCAACGTGCCTGCATTGATGAGCGGTGCATTATCATGTTCCGCGTGGGGCAACGGCAGGTGCTTGTGTGTATGTGGAACTAGTGGCGCCGGCGAGATTGACGGGGCCACGGCATCCCAGCTTTTAAAAAGGTTGCATCCCTGCGACCATACATTCTGGGGCGCTCCCCATGTGTGACCGCTCAGGCAAGGCGTCACTCAGCCTTTCAAAACCATGTTGCGTCTGCTGGACCGCACCTCCCCTTTCCATCAGCGTGCCCACTTGCTGACTGACTATTTGGATGACACAACCTGCATGCAGCCCACAACCCCCGTTCATGCCCTGCTGGCACTTTTCTCCCTCAAGACAGCGCTAATCACTTCTCCTGGCCACCCTGACATGCACCCATGCTTTCATGCAATCATCGTGGCTGTCCTCACCGAGACCAGACATCTTTGCTTTATGAGGATGGGGTTTTATGATTCAACTAATTGCAGGGGTTCCAATCATATTCTTAGTTACCCACAGGGACGGGAAAAGGGAACAGCGGCGCAGACGGCAGGGCGGGCATCTGCCTTTCACAGAGACCACCGCGCTGCGCCGTGCCGCGCATCCCCGGTTGAGCGCAGCCCTGGGCCGCCTACGCCCCTTTCACACAGCCCAGGATAAGCCAGGACACGCAGCACAGACAGGAACTCACAATGGCACGGCCAGCGCGTGCACATTGGGAAAGCGGTGTGAGCGTGCTAGCAAGCCAGCACCCGCCCTTCCAATGAGACGGAGATCAACCACAACCAGTCACTCTTAAATCTCAAGCCCATGGGTCCGTCGACCATCGAGGCGCGGCGCCGCCGCCGCCACAGCAGATGAGGTCGGCTCAACCATTGTTACCGACGCTAGGGCGGTCAAGCCTCCAACCACCTGTGGAAGCGGGAGAGGCAGGAACAGCAAGTGGCGATGAAGTGCGATCGGCGTGTTGGGGAGCTCGATTGGTGACTGCGTCCGCCCCAACAGTAGTGCTAAGCATCTGATTGCAGAAGTGCGCTCCATATGCACACACACACACACACACACACACACACACACACACACACACACACACACACACACGCACACACACGCACAC
>NW_014007723.1:0-2693 GCF_000611645.1 Monoraphidium neglectum | reverse complement strand
GTACTGGGGCCCGCCGTCCCCGCACCAGCTCAGGACGTCGAGCGTGACCTCGCAGGTCGGCCACCGCGCGCCCTCCTTCACGTCAGTGGGCCACACCCCGGCGACCCAATTCCGGCCGTTCAGCCCCGCCGCAGCGGCCGCTGCAACGGGCGCGAGCGCGGGTGCGGCGGCGGCGGCGGCGCCGGCGGGTGCGGCGGCGGCGGCGCTGCTGCAGCACCTGACTGCGGAGGCCGGGCGCGAGGCTGCTGCTGCTGCGGCGGCGGCAGGGGGGCAGCTGCAGCGGGCGAGCAGCCCGGCGGTGGGGCCGCAGGCTCGCGGCGGCACCGGCGGCGGCGGAGGGCAGCAGCAGCCGCAGCAGCAGCAGCAGCAGCAGTCAGTCGGAGGCGGCGGCGGAGGCGGCGGCATGAGGGCGAGTCCCCGCATGAGCCCTCGGTCGGCGCCCGTGAGCCCGAGGGCCTCGCAGCTGCAGCTCCAGCTGCAGCTCCCAGGGGCGGACAGCCCGGCGCCGCGAGGCGCGCAGGACGGGGCTTCTTCGAGCCCGCGGGGCGCGGGCGGCGGCGGCGCGCCGCAGTGAGGGGGCCGGTGTCGGAGAGGGGCGTGCTCGCGCTGCGGGGGCGCTTTGACCCCGCCTCGTGGCTCTGGTGACGGCGTCCTTGCCGTGCCGAATGTGCTCCCCGGCTTCTGGGCCACCTACGTTGTGGGCGGGCAGCTGCATCTGTTCTTGCAGAGTCGTGTCCCCTGTTCCCCTGCTTCCGCTTAAGCACTGTTTCACCTGTGCAGTAAAAACTGTGGTGGCCTTCCAGGCCTGCTGTTGTGCCTGCAGCACACTCATCCATTCGCACGCATGCATCCATGCTATTTGTTGGTGGTGCCTCTTGTCTCCCCCCCCCCGCCCCCCCACCTCAAGGTGGTGGTAATACCCCACCCCAGCTGATGGCGCTCGGCGCGCACTGCCCACGCCCGCCCGCCTGATGATGTCATGTGCACGCACGCGCGGCTCGTGGCCCAAAACGCGCGTGGCTCAAAACGCACACAGAGACTGTCCGCTTTCACGTGTGTATTAACCCCCAGATTACAGCAGCAAAGGCTCTGGCAGATCACGGGTCTGCGGCAAGCCCGATTGCAGGGCGTGGAGCGAGGGCGTTCAAGGGGCGGGCCGCCACGCAATCAGACCGACATACTAAATTGGGCGGACGCGGTGGCTGCCCGGTGCAAGGGGCAGGCGATCGGCTCTGGACCATCCCCTCGCGCGGCCGTCACGCTCCCCACCGCGCACTGCGGCGGTGCGCATCGGCAACGCGCCTGCTCTCGCCCCGGGAAGAAACAAAGGCACCCACGCGCGAAAGGCGCTCCCTGGCCAATTAATGGCAGTTGAGAGGGAGGGGACACGTCAGCCAGGGGCGCCGCTCGACGGCGCCCCCGCCGCCGTGACTGCTGCACCCAGCCGCGCGGCAGCGCAGCCGTGCTGGGACATGATGCGTGTAAGACCCCCACTTGTTATGTGAAAGCAATGAATTGTGGCCACAAACAAAGACGCGCCTGCACGCGGAAATGCAAATCGGTTTAACAAGAGGGAACGCACACGAGGGTGGGGGAGAAAGCGCACGCACAGCAGTAGCGTTTGCGGCCGCACTGCGGCTCTGTTCAACAGTAATCTTGTGTGTCTACATACCCAGTGCAACAGCCGAGCCCGGGTTGGAGGGGGGAAACGCAAAACAGTGAGTGGCTTAGGCTCCTCCCTCTCCTTGGACCCGGGCCCAGGCATGCATTCAGGAGGCTGCAGCCGCGCAACTGCCGGAGCGCGCCGGCCGCCTGCTCGTTTCGTGCTGCAATTCAATTGTTGTGCCGCTGGGGCGCCTCGCCAGCACGGCGCCCGCCTCTGCAGTCAATCAAACCGCCCCCGATTGAAGCCATTTCGCACGCGCCTTGCGAGCCAATGGGCCCCCACCTCAGCCGCCGAAGCGCAGGCCGCTGCGGCTCCTCCGGGCCCGCTGCACCCGCGCGCCGCCGCTCGCGGCGCCCCGGCCGCGCCGCCGCGGGCGGCCTGCCCAGGCCCCCCTGCGCGCGCCCCCGCAGCGGCCCTCAGCTCCCGCGCGGCCGCAGGGCGTATTGCCGCACATCAAACAGCTCCTTTGGGAAGTTCCTCTGCTTTGCTGCCGCCACGACCTCCAGCCCCGCCTGGGCGAAGAGCTCCAGCATGTAGGGATCTGAGCGCGTGAGGCTGTTGTCCGCCTTGTCCACCACAAAGCCGTCCTTGCAGATGTTCTCCTTGACCTGGAGGGGGGTGGTTGACGTGTGTGTGTGTGTGGATATGGTGTGCGCGCGTGTGCGTGGTGTGTGTGTGTGATTTTGATTGTGTGTACATGTATGTGTGTGTGTGTATGTGTGTGTGCATAGGCATGGGTACGGGGTGCACGCCAATGCGCCGACTGCGCGACACATGAGGCAGCCAGACTCCAGCCCACCCCGCAAGCCGCCGCGCGCGACCCGACCCGGACGAGCAATCACAGCGGCCAGAGGTCGGCGGTGCGGCCGTATGCGGCGCCGCTCTCTGTGTTGCGCGCCTCGGCAGCGCGCACCATGATGAACCCGTCCGGCTTGAGCCCCGCCTTGCAGCGCTCGAACAGCGCCAGCGCGTCGGCTGCGGCGCGGGGGCAGGAGGACGGGGCAAGCGCGCGGTCAGGGTGCGGGTG
>NW_014007724.1:0-2639 GCF_000611645.1 Monoraphidium neglectum | reverse complement strand
GGGGGGCGCTCGCTCATTTGATAAAGGGTGCGTGGTCAGGGAGACGGGGCGGCAGGGAGCTGTCGCCTTTCGGACCGTGCGGGTACGCTGGCGGCGGCGCTGCGTGGCGCGACTGCGGAGGGGCGGCGCGGGCCGGTGGGCGCGCAGGGGTTTCAGGCAAAGCAAGGTGCCTGGCTGTTTGTTGCGGCTCATAAGACGCTCTGAATCAGCCAACGCCGCGCCCCACCAAGCTGCGCGGTCGCGCATGGACGCCGCGCCCTCCCCAACCAACAAGTTTACCCGCCACGGCGCTTCCCGTGACGCGACCCCACACAACAAACCAGCCTTCCATGCGCCCGGCCCGACCGAGGCAGTCCTCGGAACGCCGAGGACCGACCCCGGGCGCCGGTGCCGGCCGCCTGGCTCGACGCCGCTGCCGCAGCAACGCGCCGCCAGGAGGGCGCGCGTGACGGGGCCCGCACCAGACTCCCTCTACCCCCCCACTATCCCCCCACGTACAACAACCACTCACAAACAAACCCCGGCGTGTGACACACCCACACAAACAAAAACTCACACAGCAATGCTCACAGGGGGCGTCCTGGCGTCTTGAGGAGATCCGCACTCTCAAGTAACGCGCGCAGCAGCGCCGGAGCCGTGTGGCTGGGGCGCCCTCGTCCCCATCTCACCCACCGCCCGCAGGCAATGCGGCCCCTGGACTCATGGCCTCCAGCGTCCGCAGCCCCGGGGCCCCTCGCAAACAGCCCCCTGGAGGCCCCAAACCAACAGCAGCGGTGCGCCGACCCAGCACAACGCAGCACGTCACGGCCAAAGGTTCCCGGCCGCTCTTGACACTCTCCCACAGGCCAAGCTTGCACCCGTAGAAAATCAACACCCCACCCAGGCGCGCCCCGCGCCCCCACCTCGTCCTCTGCTGAGAGGTAGTGCGCCGCCGCGTACTCGGGGTCGGCCGCGTCCAGCAGCCGCTGCTGCTGCCGCTCACGCGCCAGCGCTGCGCGCCGCTCCCTGCGGGTTGCATGGGTAGGGAGAGGGGGAGGGGGGTGCCGCAGCAGCTCACGTGCCCAGACGGGTGGGGGGATGTGTCGACGCGGGTTTCTGGGGACGATCCGAAGGCACATTCTGGTGCAATTTTCAAGGGTGGGGTGCAGGGAGAAAAGAGAGAGAGAGAGAGAGAGAGAGAGAGACAATTTGGTTGTGGCCGGGCACGCGGACTGGGGGGCTCAGAGCGCTGGCGGTGGCGGCGCCACCCGGGCGTGCAGCCTCGACCCGCGCTCTGGCGGAGCCGCAGCGACTGCAGCCACGAGCAAAATCAGCTGCAGAGGGCATTGAAAGCAACAAAAATGATGACGCACAGCAACAGCCGCCCCCGCCGCGCCCACCCCCACCGTGGCGTCGCCAAACCTGCGGGCGGCCTCCGCCATGGCCTCGCTGGCAACCCCGCCGCCCCCCGCTGCCCGCCGCGCGGCGCCGCGGCTGACGTCCCGCGCCCGCGCCCTCCCCATCGTCGGCGAAGTCGTGCATCTCGTCGCGGGCGGCGCAGGCCTGATAGGAATGGGGTTCTGGGGGAGTGCATTTGCGTCAGGATTGTGCTGGAGGGCATGGATTAGGATTAGGATTGATACACGATCCCGCGGTCGCCCGCTCCTGGAGCCATTCAGGCTCATGGGATGTAGAATTGTAGCATCAGCGTTGTGTGACTGGGACTCAAGTGGCCAGCGTTCGCTGTTCATAGCAGGTGTGCACAAAGGCGGCACGAGTTTGCAAGTCTGCGCTACACAAACGGGCGTGCATGCGGGCATGTGCAGGCAGGTTCACAAACAAGGGTGAAAAACGCAGCGCAGCATGTTTAAGCTTGGCGGCTGTCCGCCCTTGGCGCCAACGCGCATGCTTAGAGCTTGGGCACCGGCGCGCCACGGGGCGGCGCGCCGGCGCATGTCAGGCGGGCGCAAGCGCCCTTGAAGCGTGGCGGCTGTCCGCCCTCCGCGCCCACGCGCCTGCCTGGGTGATGCTGGGCACCGGCGCGCCGCGGGGCGGTGCGCCGGCGCATGTCGGGCGGGCGCAAGCGCCTTTGAAGCGTGGCGGCTGTCCGCCCTCAGCGCCCACGCGCCTGCCTAGGTGATGCTGGGCATGAGGGGTTTCTTTGCCTTGCGAGTCAGGAGCAACCGAGCAACCCGCCCACCTCATCAGCTTCCTGATCCAGCTTAGTTTTGACCACCATGGCTCCCTTTGCGCCTTGCTGTCTGCTCCAAGGCCGCTCCTTGGCTCGGGACTGGATAAAGCAGTACAAGTTTCCTTTGCCATTCGCGCGCCCAGGCCCCACCTCATGTCGTCGTCAATGTCAACCTCCAAGCCTTTGGGGGGGGGAGTGAGGGTGGGGGGGGTGCGTGGGCTGTTTGCAACGTGCAGCATGTGGGCAGGATGCATGTGTGGTTGTGCCAAGCCGCATGCGAGGAAGCTAAGAGTCTGCTGTGATTGTGTTCCACGCGCATGGCGGTGAGAGTGCCACGTGACCCTNCACGCCGCAGCGGCAGGCCAACACACTTGGTGCGCGCCGAGGCGGCCATCAACCGCCCCGCACGTGCCGGCTCCCGGCGCGCCCCGTCGCCCCCGCCCGCCGCGGCGGTGCGGTGCAGGGCGCG
>NW_014007725.1:0-2695 GCF_000611645.1 Monoraphidium neglectum | reverse complement strand
CCCCGGGGCGCCGGCGGCAGCGGGCGGCCCGTCGCCCGATGGGCGGCCGCGCCGCCGGCGCCCGCCCCCGCCCGCCGTGCGCGGCGCGCGCGGATGCGATTCCCTCGTCCGATCTTCCTTTGCCAATGCCAATGCAAATGCAAATGCAAATGCAAATGCAAATGCAAATGCAAATGCAAATGCCAATGCCAATGCCAATGCCAATGCCAATGCCAATGCCAATGCCAATGCCAATGCCAATGCCAATGCCAATGCCAATGCCAATGCCAATGCCAATGCCAATGCAAATGCAAATGCAAATGCAAATGCAAATGCAAAATGATCCCCTTTGCCCCCGAGCGCAGGTGTTTGCAGCCCTGGTGGACCTGGAGCCCCTCCTGAATGGGATGCACACCACGGTGAGCTCGATACCGCGGGCGGCGGTGTCTGCGGAATCTAGGAGTATCACCCCGCAGCCCCACCTGTTTCTGTGTCGCCTGTGCGGCGGCGGCGGCGGCAGCGGGGACGCCGGCTGGGCGGCGGGGCGGGCGGGCGCTGTCCGTCCGTGCGCTCAGCCGCGGCACCCCGTGCACGGAATTGCGTGGGCCCGCAGCGACCCACGCCATTCAACAAGCAGCATCCGCACCGACACGTCGCAACAACAACACTGATCCGCGTCGATGGACGAAATCATCACGCCGCAATGGGGTCGCAGGTGTTTGCGTACGGCGTCACGGGGAGCGGCAAGACCCACACCATGATGGGGGACAGCGCCGGCGACGAAGGGCTGGTGCAGCGGACGGTCAAGGCGCTGTTCGAGGAGACCAGGAGGCGCACCGACAGGTGGGAGGCTCTTTGTTTGAGGGGATCATGAAGCGACTGACAGGTGGGGGTTTGTTTGAGGAGGTCAAGAGGCGCAGCGACAGGTGGGGCTTGGCTTGATCATCAGCTGGCGGCGGAGGCCCCTCCAGTTTGGCACGCGCGGTCGTGGCGTGCCTGGTGTTGCGGGGCCGTGCGCGCCGCTTGCCTTTTTTTGGCTTCCAAGGTCTGGGCAAATTTTGCCGTGGCTGGGGCTGCAGTGTCTTTGTGGAGGCGTTTGAGGGCAGCAGCCGAGCCGATTGTTCACAGGACCGGAGCGATTTAAAAATTTTCTACACCGCTGGACACGCCGCGGCGGCATCCAGTTCTTATCGTCACCCGCAACCGGCCTGGTGACGCCGGTCGCCCCCCCCCCCCCAGGGTGTGGACCGTGAAGCTCTCCATGATGCAGGTGTACAACGAGAACCTCCAGGACCTCATTGGCAGCAGGTGAGAACTTCACGCTCTCACAAACTTCACAGCCCTGCGCCCCCCTCAGTGACACCGGGCTGCCGCGCCAGGTTACGCCAGCCACGGCCACGGGCAAGCGGCCGCCTGCCAGTTTGGGGACCTTGGTCCCACGCATGCGGCTTGCAAAACGCCGCATCATTGACTTCGGACAATGCAGCATCGATCTGAATGCTGCCATCTCATATCCTGATGTGGTGTGTCTGACTGTCGCCAAGCAGGGCCAGTGACGGCGGCCTGGTGATCTTGGACGACAAAATCCCGGGGCTGGCAGAGGCGGAGATGACTAACGCCGACGAGACCATCATGATGATCTACAAGGGCAACGACAAGCGCAAGGTGAAGATCTGGTCTGGCCTGGTCTGATCTGATGTGCTATGATCATATCCGCACGGCGGCGATCGGCACGGGACCGAGGCCGAGGTTGCGGCCGGGCGCCGGGCCGCCCGCCGCGATCGCGCGTCCATCCCTCGACGTTTTTGCGCAAGATTGTCTGCGTTACAAGGCGCCGGCATTTGATCAAAACGCACTGCTGAGAACACCACTCCCCCCCCCCCCCAAAAAAAAACAACGCAGACCGCCTGCACAAACAAGAACGAGCACAGCTCCCGCTCCCACCTCATCTGCCGCGTGACCCTCGAGTCTACCGCGGCCGGCGGCGGGCCGCGGGGGCAGACGATGCGGGGGCGGCTGACGCTCGTGGACCTGGCAGGGTCTGAGGGGGCGGAGACGAGCTACGGCTCTGCCGCTGAACGCGACAGGTGGGGGTGCTTGGTGATATCTTGTCCTGTGTGTACTTGCGGGTGCAGGGGTTTTCACCTTGAACCCTGCTTGGGGCCCCAGGGTTCAGGGATTTATGCGCGTGAACGGGACGTGTGTGCCGCCACCCTCACTCGCTCGTTCGTCGACGAAAGCCAGGCCGATTTACACAGCATGCAGAGAATCCTGGATGTATGTGTATGCCTCTTGCGCCATCCGCGCTGCGCCGCGTGATTCCCGGCCCAGAAGGGCGAGCCGAGGGGTAGGACATGAAACTGCTAGCCTCCCCGTCAACCACACAAGAACTCTGCTTTTGATTATTTGACGGGACGACCCAGTTAAACACTGCCGGCCCCGCCGCCGCCCCCCCGCAGGATGGCGGAGGGCAAGCGCATCAACCAGTCGCTGCTGGCGCTGCGCCGCGTGTTTGATGCACTGGCGGAGGGCGGCGGCGCGCACGTGCCGTTCCGGGAATCAAAGCTCACCCAGCTGCTGCAGGTTTGGGGGTTGGGGGGGCGAGGGACCGAGGGGCCAGGGAGCAGGCAGGCCGGGGCAGCTGGGGGCCGAAGGGGGCCGCGATCAGGGTAATGTGTCGGCGTTTGCTTTTCAAGTGGGGTGGCCGGACTTACAT
>NW_014007726.1:1629-3052 GCF_000611645.1 Monoraphidium neglectum | reverse complement strand
ACGACACCCGCAGCGCGCGCAGCGCGGCGGCGGGCGTCTGCAGGCCCTCGGCCTCTGCAGCGGCGCGGGCCGCCTCCGCATCCAGCGAGACGCTGCCCCCAGAGTGCTGCAGCGCCGACGCTCCGGGCGGCGCCGGCCGCGCAGGGCTGCCGGCGCCAGGGGTGCCGCCGTCGCCGTCCATTGCGGGGCCCGCGGGGCGCCGCTCCGGGCTGAGCCCCTCCTCACAGATACTCTGAATTGCTGTTCGAATCCAAGGCGCACGCGGCGTGTCCGCCAGAGGTGGTAGGCCGGTTTGGAGGGGCGCAGAGCGGCACGGCTGGCTGGCGTGCTCGCGTCGGACCCGGGGCCACTCCTGCACACCGAACATCAGCAGCAGGCGCGGCGGCAGGAGCGATCGCGGCCATCAGCGTGGCGATGGCCTGCCGTGCTGGGGCTGGCGCGCCGCCTCTTGTGACACAATAGCATCTGGGCATCCGCACGCTGCACATGCGCCAGCCGTATCGCGAGCAGTCGCGCCCGACACACCCGGCTGCTGCGCAATGATAACAAAACATCCCAGGCGATTGATCACTCACTGCTACGCACTCCTGCTGCGCCAGAAAGGTGCTGCCTGTTCCGCAGGGGCTCAAGGCACTCCTCACTCACCACGATGGCGAGACAGCAAGCTGAGGGCAACGCGATTAACTTCAATCAGAACGCTACGTGTTAATGCGTTAGGGAAAGTCGGACACACCAACAAGGCGTGATTTGCAAGTTCTCACCAGTCTGATCTGTCACTGATCACCGTGCGAGCGTTCACCAGTGGGCAGTGCGACGAAACGATGCTTTGAGCTTTATATAAAACTATACAGATGACATCGAGCCTGGTGGGCCCCCTGGTCTGCCCCTGGTCGGTGCATTCGGTGGCAACCCGCTCGCTAAGGCCGCAGCCAGGCGCTCAATCGGCGCCGTATGGATGCGCAGGACCATGGCCTGCCCGACAGGGTGGGCCCGCAGGGGCTCATCAACCGCGTGGAGTTTGTGCGCCTGCTGGAGCAGGCGCTGCACCGCCTCGGATACTCGGGCGTGGCGGAGCACCTGGAAAAGGATTCGGTGGGTGGCAGCTCAGCGTCGGCGGAACGCTTGCACACGATTTCAATTGCCATGCGGCCGCATACGGCCAGCTAGCATGCTGGGCGTGACCAGGCTGGCAAGCGCCGCGTCGCGTTCCGGCCGGCCCCAGACACGCGCCACCCGGGCGCATGCAATGGGCGGGGCAGCGCGCAGACCCCGTCCGCCTCTGCAATCCCTCACATGCCCGCAGCCGCACGCCTGTGCAAATGACTGCAATACCATCCGTAGCGGCGTGCAGCAGCAGGGCGCCGACGGGCCCACACGCACGCCTCCTTCAGCCTCCCACACCCCACCCCCTTGACCCCACCCC
>NW_014007726.1:0-1273 GCF_000611645.1 Monoraphidium neglectum | reverse complement strand
CCTTCACCCCTCCCCCCAAACCAACACAAAACCAAACCCCCCATCAGGCCATCCAGATGCAGCCCCCCCACGCCACCCAGTTCCAGCAGCACCTCCTAGCCGGCGACTGGGGCGCCGCGCTCGGCCTGCTGCCGCGGCTAGCACCCGACGCGGAGTCGCTGGCGGCCTGCCGCTTCCTGGTGCTGCAGCAGAAATATATAGAGGCCCTGGAGGCGAGAGACTTCAGGTGAGATCCGCGCTTCACCTTGGAAGGCGGGCGGGCGCATCGTGCCGCGTCAGCGGGCCGGCGGATGGGTGCGGCACGGCGGGCCGCCGGGACGGGCGGCTGGGGTGTTCCTGGCGTGCGGGTGAGTGCGGCCAAAGCGGCGGTGGGGCGTGCGTGGTGCTGCGGCGGTGGCAGCCAGTGCGGCAAACTGCTGCTGCTGCTGCTGCTGCTGCTGCTGCTGCTGCTGCTGCTGCTGCTGCTGCTGCTGCTGCTGCTGCTGCTGCTGCTGCTGCTGCTGCTGCTGCTGCTGCTGCTGCTGCTGCTGCCGCCGAAGCTGAGGCAGGGTGCGTTGGCTCTGGGCTTGGCCGGGGCTGATGTCGCGGTGGAGGCAGGGATATGGCGGCGAGGGGCACGTGCCGGGGCTCGGCAGTCGGCGCCCCCCGCGCTTGGCGTGCGCAGCGGGCTTTTCAGCGGCGGCCGCGCAGCTGCATCATCACTAGAGCCTGTCAGCGGTAGAAGGGCGCGGGGGGCGGCGTCGTTGGGGTGACGATCGGCCCTACCATTGACGAACGCCACCCTCACCACACCCCTCCTGCAACGTTCACCTCGCACCCGTCTTCCCGCCGCCGCCGCCCGGCCGCCCCGCGCCCCACCCCCCAGCACCGCGCTGTCGTGCCTGCGTGCTGAGCTGGCGCCGCTGGGCATCAATGAGCATCAGTTGCACCACCTGGCGGGTGAGTCATCATCACGTCACCGCGCAAAAGTGTGACGCAACCGCTGCGGTCAGCCGATCTTGCCAAGGCTGTCGGAATTGGTTAGCTCCGTTGTCCATTAACAATCAAACGGCCCAATTGGCGGAGCGTGGGGCTACGGGTCTGCGGGCCGTAAAGACAGCGGTCAGGGCAGCGGTCAGGCCGCGTCAGTGCTTAGCGGACGTCGAACGACAAACAGCGGCCTGCTTGCGGCGCTGCATGAACCGCTCAAAAGGGTTTTGCAAGGCTGAGCGCTTGATGGGTCAGGGTGCGTCCCCCAACCCCACACCCCCACCCACTTCACACCCCCTACCAC
>NW_014007727.1:0-2697 GCF_000611645.1 Monoraphidium neglectum | reverse complement strand
GGGTTCATCTCATGCATTGTTGCGCTCCTGCCGTCGGCTGTGTTTTAGCAGGCCATGCGGGGCGGCGGCGGTAAGCGCGCCGCTCACTGCGGTTGCCGTCCATGAAGGAGAGGGGCACGTCTCCAAACAGGGTGTTGCGCTGGATGGCCGCCGGGCACTCGGCGGCCAGCGCCTCGGTTGTCGCAGCGGCTGCAAGTTTTGGCCAGCCGCAGGGCGGAGTTTGGGAGGGAGGGCAACGGGGTGAGCTGTCCGCGAGTGCAGACAGACGCCGTGTGTATAGGCTGACCTCCGGCCTGACGCTGCGCGCCTGCCAGCTTGCCACAGCCCTGCACGGTCCCGACGCCCGCTGCTGCCTGTGAAGCGCGCGCCGCCCAGCGACCGGAAAGCCGCTGCGTACCGCTGGCCGGACTTTGTCATGCAATACATCGACCCCCACGCCAGGCCGGCCCGGGGCCCCCTGCCGCATTCCCGAGGCTGAGAGGCTCACCCTTGGAGTAGCCGCTGGCGCACTTTGCGTTGTACGTGCCGGCCCCCCTTTGGGCCAGGAGGTTGACCGCACTGCTGGGCTTGGCGGGCGTAAGGGGGCTGGGCAGGCGAGAGAAGAGGTTGCAGCGGCGCGAGTCCCAGCACATCGTCCAGGCCATGCAGACGCCGCCGGAGCCCTCCTTCTTGCACTTCTTGGCGCACTGCGCACACGACGTGAAGGGGGGCCTTGCGTTGTTTTTCGTGGTAACGCAGGGGAGGGGAGGGCAGCCTGCACACACGCTCGCGCGCTTTTCCACACTCCCAAGTTGCCCTGTCAAGTGCGCCGGCGTGGCTCTATTGCCTCGGCCTGCGACCGGCCGGCGGGCTTCAGAGCTGCAGAACCAGCAGATGAGCGGACAGCCCGGCCGACGGCGGCGGCGACAACCCGCGCGCGAGGCCAAGGGCCGCGGGGCAGCGTAGGGCGCGCGACCGCGCCCCCACCTTGTGCATGCCTGCAGAGGTCAGGCCGCTGCCCCAGAGCACGGTGTCGATGCTGCGGATGGTGTCGGCGTGCTGCCTGTGGGAGAGGTCTGTGGACAGCAGATAGGTGAACTCCTCAACATAGTTCTCGTTGTCCTCCAGGTCAGCAACCTCCTTGGCCGCGGCCGCAAACGCGCCTGGTTCAGGGGTTTGAGGAGACGCCGGGGTTAGGGGCCCGGGGCAGCAGGCGTAGCGGGTTGAGTGTGCTTGGCAGGGGCGGCTGGTGAGCGAGTGGTGCGCGCTACTGAGGTGCGCGGCGGCGCGTGACGGCGGGGCCGGGGCGTGGGCGTGCAGTTGCTGGTGTCGTCAGCTGATGCGTGCCGGCGCGGCTGTGCGCCCGAGCAAACACCGGCTATACTCGGTCCAGTATAATATTTACCTGAGACCATTAGGCCCCCCACGAGAGCGGCTACCAACGCGAGCTTCATCGTGTCGAGGGACCGCGGCGACCTATTCAGTGGTCTGCGCCAATTTTTTGCAACGCGCCGTACTTGTATGTTTGTAATGACTGAACCCTGACTTTGATGAACTGTAGACGTCGAAATGTTGAAGCAACGAGCTGAAGGCAGTGCGCAGCTGCCGAGCGAAGGTTGCGTGCTACCGTATCTCCTCCCGGTGCTATCACATGTTCTGCGAAAGACCCCATGAAAGTAATACCTCATTACGCACACACGTACAGGCATGTTGACGGCAACACGTACAGTACCGCATTGTTCGCACACATCGTTGGCACATGTTGCCAGGTGCAGATGCAGAGCGGATAGCACGCCTTGCAGTGCTGCCCCGTCCCGCCGCTGCCGTGCAATGCTCTGGGACTTTACAAGAATGCATTTGATCAATGCTGCACTCCATTCAGGGCCATCTTGAGCATCCAATGGCTCAACACCCGAATCAGCTGCCACGCTGCTGGCTCGCACAGCTGGAGGGAAAATCCCACACACGCTCAGCCAAGCGCCGCTGCAGCGTTGTATTTCGAAGGGTTTGCAACCGTCTGCATATTACACGTGGGTTGAGTTCTGCGCAAGATCTACTGCAGCAAACGGTCAAGGCAAGCACAGCAGCTGGCGGCGCGTTCCGCCGCATAACGTAATCAAACCACAAAGGGTAGGAACCACTACCGCTGACTACTAAATCGGCGACACACACGCGCGGCGGCGGGGGGCTTGCAGCCGCGCAGCCGCAGTGCATCGCCGGCACTAGCGCCGCGCCCCGCCGCCGGCGGCCGCAGCCGGCAGGGCTCCGGGTGGCGCGCCGGCCGCCGAAAGCGGCGGCGGCCGGATCCGCAGCACCATCAGGCTGACGTCATCCTTGCTGCGCTGCGCCACCGCGTGGGCCATCAGCGCCTCCGCCGCGCCACACGCGCCGCCCTCGCCCCCCGTCAGCGCGCGCGCCACGAGCGCCGCCGCGCGATCGGAGCTCGTCACGTCCCACAGCCCGTCGCTCGCGATGACTAACGCGGCGTCGTCGCCGGGCGCAATGACGACCCTCTCGGCGACGTGGGGGACCGCGGTGAACCCCAGGCCCTGCTCTTTCAGAAAATGATCCCCTAGCATGCGCGACAGGTTCAGGCCGTACAGGCGCGTTTGAACGGCCTGGCCCGACAGCTGGGCGAGGCGCGCCTGCTCGGCGGGGTTGGCGGCGATGCGGTGGTCCGCGGTCAGGCGCCGCCAGGCGGGGGCGCCGCCGCTGCGG
>NW_014007728.1:0-2698 GCF_000611645.1 Monoraphidium neglectum | reverse complement strand
ACCCAGGACGCCCTGGCTGCCTACAAGGACGAGCTCGCGGGGGACGCCATCGTGCATGCACACCTCAGGGTGAGGGGCCCGAAAACACTCTAGTACAACCAGGACCTTGGCCGCACCTTGCCAAGACCTCCACAATTCTGAGCTGCATGTGCGGGCCGGCAAGATGGCCCGCCCTGCTTTTCTGCCCGACGCAGCAGGTGCCTGGAGAAGGCATGCGGCGTCATTGCCAAAGTTTGGCGCTGCTTGTCGCATGCGTGCACCTCAATGCGGTCACACACACACACACACACGCACACACGAACACACGCACGCACGCACGCATGCACATCTACAGGCGCTGTACGGCACCCTGCTGGAGCAGAACCTGGTGCGGCTCATCGAGCCCTTCAGCCGCGTGGAGATTGCCCACGTGGCGGGCCTCATCAAGCTGCCGGTGCCCGAGGTGGAGGCCAAGCTCAGCCAGGTGGGTGGGGCAGGGCCGCGGTCGTGGTGGTATCATAGGCCTCACCGCGGCGGCGCGGCCTATCGTGCGCAGCATCGGTTCCTCTCTTCTGGTGCCAACGCATATGGGGTCCAACCCTCACGCACGCTTGTGTGCACTCACTGAATCTACCCTGAAGCCATACACTAGGTTACACGCACACATGACAGCCAGTTAACCACACAACACACACCACCATCAACCACCACCCGCAACTGCCCAGATGATCCTGGACAAGAAGTTCAGCGGCACACTGGACCAGGGAGCGGGCTGCTTGGAGGTCTGGGATGTGCAGGAGGGCGACACCGTGTTCCCCGCGGCGTTGAACATCATGGACAGCCTCGGCGGCGTGGTGGACACGCTCTTTACTCGCAGCCAAAAGGTCGTAGCTGTCTGATGCGGCTGCAGACAGTCCAGCCGCGGCGGTTTTCCTGGTAACTCGAACCTCCGTTGCCAACCGCCTGATTCCACGATGCACTTGCAAGTTGGTGTTGTTAAGCTGTGCGTTTCCGATGATGATGCTATAAGCGCACCACAAGATGGCCACAGATCACCAAGCAGGCGAGACGAACGGTCTCGTCAGCGGTCAGGAAGCCCTGAAACCTAGAGATGGGGCAGAGGCTGATGATACAAGGATGCGTGGCACAGCAGACGCACCCGGTCATCCGTCGGCGTCGGAGCCCGCGCAGGCTCTGCCTCCCGGCTATGAGCTGTACGCGTCTGCAGCAGCGGGATACTACCAGGGATATGCCGCAGCATATGGGGGTGAGCTATCGATCGATCTTGCATCCTTGTCCATTTCCGAGCCTTCCTCGGGCCTTGACACTGCTCCATCTCATTGATGAGAATGTCGTGATGCCATGCAGGGCTGGCTGCAGCCTCAGTAGCCCAGCAGCTAGCCACGAAGCGGCCATGCCGCTGATGGCGTTTCTGCTGCTGCCTCTGCCGGCGGCGCAGCACACAAGCGTGGGTTTCAGGAACGCACTGTGTGCTGCTGGTGCTGCTGGTAGCTCCCCACGTGCAGTGGCCTAACCTTTGATGTTTTCCACAGGTCTCGATCCCAACCAGGCGTCAGGTACAGTCGGATCGCTGGTCGCCGCCGGCGTCCCCGCGTCAGTGGCCCGCACGCACGAGCGGCTGACCCCGCCCTCGCGCCCCTCCTCTGCAGGCTATGCCGGCGCCGGCTACGAAGCCTACGCCGCCAGCCAGCAGTGGGCCGATTATGCAGCGTACGCGGCCGCCCACCGCGGCTATTACCAGCACGGGTACAGCACCCAGCCCCCCGAGGCGTGGGCGGCGCCGCCAGCCGCGGCGACCGCCACACCCGATGCGGCGGCCGTAAGCGCGGCCGTGGCGCCAGCTAATCCAGCGGAAGCGGCCGGCCCCGCCGCCGCACCCGCCGCGGCATCCCTGGCAGCCTCTCCGGCCCCGCCGCCACCGCCGCATGCAGGCGCCAGCGGGGGCCCGGTGCAGCCCCAGCCACCTTCGGAGCTCAACGAGCTGCAGCGGCGGATACAGGAGCAGCTGCTGAAGCGGCAGGCCGAGCTGGACGCGGCCGCAGCGGCGGCCGCCCAGCCAAAGGACGCGAACGCGAAGGCCGCCCCGCAGCCCGCGGCCAAGAAGCCCGCCTCGCTGCTGTCGACGCTGCGTGGTGCGCGGCTCGCGATCGCGGGCGCCGCCCCTGCGCCGGCAGCGCCGCAGCCCGGGAAAGCGGCCGCGGGCGGCGCGGGGAAGGGGCCGGCGTTTCCTGCGAAGCCGCGGCTTAAGGCCGCCCCCGTCGACAGCACGGCAGCGGCCATCGCAGCTGCCGCCGCAGCTGCGGCCGCCGCGGCGGCAGCTGCGAAGGCAGCTGCATCAAGGCAGGAGCAGGAACGGAAGCAGCAGGGGGAGCAGGAGCAGCGGGAGCAGCAGCAGAAGCGGGCGCGCCAGCCCCTGCGGCGGCCGTCGCGCCGGCACGGCAGCAGGAGCAGCAGCAGGAGCAGCAGCAGGGGCAGGAGCAGGGGCAGGAGCAGGGACAGAGGCAGGCAAAGAAGCGCAAGCCCCTCATCTCGCAAGCGCCATGGCCGGCGGGGCCGCTCCCCCGCTCGCCACGCTCGCTCGCGCTCGCAGTCCCCACTGCCGCCGCCCCGCGAGCCCGGCAGCGGGCCGCCGCCCGAGCCGGCCCCGCGCGGCCGAGGCCGCCCGGCGGCAGGGCGCGGCGGGGGCGGCCAAGTGGCC
>NW_014007729.1:1681-3155 GCF_000611645.1 Monoraphidium neglectum | reverse complement strand
GGCGGGCACCCGGCAGGCCACGCGCGCGCACGCGACGAGAAGAGCGTGTGCGCGCGGCCGGCCGGCCGGCGCCGCCGGCGAGGCGCAACCCTGGGACGGGGCGCATAGCGCGCTGCGTACACGATTCTGGCCCGTAGTGTCCGCCGCCGCCGCCGCGGGGGGCGGGGGGCGGCGCGGGCGCCCGCGGAGGAATGCTGTCAGTGCAGTGGTTTGGGGCGCGGGCGCGGGGCGCGGCGCGGCGCGCGCGTGGCCTTCCGCGGGCGGGGAAAAAACGGGCGGCGCGCCCCTCGCGTGTGTGCGCGGGCGGCTGCGAAGGGGTTGGGAGGATCTTGGCGGTGGAAGCATGGCGCAGCCAGGAGTTCAGGCGGGAGCCGGCGAGACCAAAAGGCAGGAGCACCGCGGGGCCGCCGAGCGGGCAGAGGGCAGAGACAGGGTCAGGGACGCCGGGGCAGGGGCGGTGGGAAGCTGCGGGGCGGCTGCCGCCGCGGTGTAGCGGATGGCTGGGTGCAAGGCCAAAGGCGCGCGCGCGGCCTGCGGACCAGGGCCCGGCCCCTGCTCATGCCTGCAGCAGCCAAGGGTGCCTCGTCAACTTCCGACCTGTACCGCGCCCTAAGGAAGCTGCCCAGGCACACGGGCGCCCGAGCCGCCGCGGGGCGGCCCCAGGCGCCCAGCCGCGTGCGCGGCGAGCGGCACCGCTCACAAGGCGGGCCCGTGCTCCCGCCACAGGTTCCTGGGCGGCGCGGCGCGCGCCCCTGGCGGCCGCGGCCGCGGCAGGCAAATCCCCCACAGCGTGCAGAGCGCGCGCCCGGCGGGGCGCCGGGCCGCAGGTTTGGTGATACAGATGACACGGGCGCGGCGCTTTGGGAGCGCCCGACCAGCCGAGCGAGGGCCGGGGCGCGACTGATGGGGGCCGCCCGGGATTAGAAGCGGCCGGGGCGGCCCCAGCGCCCGTCCCCCGCCGGCAAACACATGAGACATGACTAAAGCTGCATAAGGGCTGCATCCCCTGCCCCCGCGGGTGGGCTGTCCCACTCCCGATTTGAGGTCGTTCAAAGCCGTCAAAGGCCGCAAGCAAAGGCTGGCGGCACTGCAGGCGCGCCCGCGGGCGGGACGAATCGATGCGACGCCACCCGGGCGCAGCGCGCCGACGGGCGCGCGTCTGCGGTCGCTGCTTTTCCCCCGCAATTCCCTCGAATCAGAATCCAAGAAAGCCTGGAAGCAGGGCAAGCAGGGAGGGCGGGACGGCAGCGGCGGCGGCGCGCTCGCGCGCGTGCGTGCGTGCGTCAAAGCGCGCCGCAACACTCCTAAAATCAGCGTTCCTACGAGCAGAATGTGTGCGAGCATCGTGCACCCATGAGACATATATTGACAGGCGCGGCGGGCAAGGTGGATAGGCAGGGCGGGGGAAGAGACAAACACGTGCAACGGAGCGGAATGAGATGAGAAGAGGGGGAGGGAAGGGGCACGGCGGGCC
>NW_014007729.1:0-1225 GCF_000611645.1 Monoraphidium neglectum | reverse complement strand
CCCTTCGCTGGCGCCAGCCGCCGAGCCGCCGGCCCCTCGCTTCCTAATCTGAATCAATGCTCGCTCGACTCTCCCCTCGCCCCTCGCGTGTCGTCGCAGCAGCAGCGCCTCTCCCTCGAATTAGTCAAGATCGGTCAAAAACTAGATTTTGTGCCCGAGGGCGGCCCCGCCCGCGAGCAGCCGCCCTGGGGTCGGCGGCCCGCGCCGGCGCACGAGGCGCGCCCGCGCGGCCGCCCCTGAGAGCAACGGATTCACGCGCTCCCGCCGCCAGCGCGGGGGGCGCACACCCAGGACGGATTGTTGGGGGCGCGCACGCACGCACATGCTCGCACAGAGGTACGGCTCAAGGCGCAAAAAGCGGCCCCCGAGCGCGGCCACCGCCGCCGCGCATTCGCGCACGTAATGGGCGGCGGCAGCCGCGCCACCGGCAGGGCTTCCGGCCGGGGTTTGAATCAAGGGCCCCGGCGCAGATCGTGGATCGGATGCGGCGAGCAAATCCTCGGCAACGATCAGATCAGATTGCAAGATCAGAACATGGTCGCCAGAGAGGGCGCAACCTCGATGCCCACTACAGTGCTCGCGTTGCTGCAGGCGCTTCCCAGGTCACCCCGCGCGCACGAGAGCCCGCTAGCGCCCATCGCCATCCCCGCCTGCGGCGGCTTGAGCAGCGGCCCCCCTCCCCCAGCCGGCGCCGCGTGCGGCGGCCAGGCGGCGGGCGCCGGCGGCTGGCAGTACTGCGGCTGATACTGGTACTGCTGCTGCTGCAGCGGCAGCGGAGCAGGCGGCGCGACGCCACCCAGCACCGTCGCCGCGGCCGCGGCCGCCCACTCCTCCACACTATCGCCCCCGCCGCCGCCGCCGGCGCCGCCCCCGCACTCGCGCCCCCACTCGAGCGGCGACAGCGGCGGCGGCGTCGGCATCGCGCTCGCGGTGTCGTCCAGGAATTGGTGCAGGTGGATCGTGGCCATCTCCGGAAGTCGATCGGGCGCCCCAAACAGCAGCTGCATGACGTCACCATCTGACCTGTGCTCATAGGTCAGATCCGGCCCCCAGAGGTCGGAGAGTCCGAGCTCGTCAAACAGCGACGGCCCTGCCGCCGCCGCAGCAGCAGCCGCGGCCACGGCGGCGCCGCCCGCGGGCGGCGCGCAGGCGGGCAGCGGCTGCTGGAACCGGGAGAAGTCGAACAGCACGCCCGCGCGCGGCGGCGGCGGCGGCGGCGCGGCCG
>NW_014007730.1:0-2700 GCF_000611645.1 Monoraphidium neglectum | reverse complement strand
CCCACGCACGCATCCCTGCCCCCCAAGAAGCCTCCCCCCTCCCCCCACCTGTAGCACCCTGTGCTGCGCCGCACCACCGCCACGTCAGACGACACCCGCTCCAGGTACACACTGCTGTCGGGCGTGACCTCGCGCCCCGCCAGGTACTGCCCCGGCATCTCCACCTCGTACACCTGCAGCTCCTGGGGGTCATGGTGACGACGGGTGACGTCATCGCGGCGACGGGTGACGTCACCGTTGAGGGCGAGGGTCGCGGTCAGGTTTGGACTTGGGGGCGATTTCGGGGACGTTGTGAATCCGTTGACACCGCACTTTGGTTATTAGGGGGGTCCCAGGCAGGGGGCTGCGCGCTAGGGGTGTGCCGCACGGACGGGGCGTCGGAGCGGGCAGCCCGAGCGGCGTTGTCAACCCGGGGGCGGTGGCTCGCGCCGCCGCCCCCCAGGGAGCGGCGCGGTGCGCGGCCGGGCCGACAATGTGTTCGCCCCTCACCAGCAGTCCCCTGCACTCGTCCTCCAGCCGCAGTGTGTTGGGCAGGCGGTCCTCCAGGTCCATCTGGGGGGGGAGAGAGGGGCGGTTGGCAACCGGTTGATTGGGGCGGTTGGTTGCGGCGGTTGGTCGGAGAGCGTTCTTTGGGGGGTTAGCTGGCATTCGTTTTGCGATTTCATGGCACGTTGTGGCGCCTTTGTTGGCGGTTGGTTGGGGACCGTTGGGGGGCGCTTTTGGGTGCTGGGTTGGTGGTTGTGTGAGGGTGAACGGAGGGGATTTAGGTTGATTGGTGGGAGAGAGGTCGTCACAGAGACACGAGGGCGGGGCCAAGCAGGACGGGCGGCTTCAAGGCCGACTCAGGAGCCAGCACCTGCCCCAACAGAAGGCCACAAATCAACGCACGCCGCGGGCCCCAGCGCCCCTTTCCAGATCCAAACACCAAAAGCTGCCCTTTGGCTGTTTGACAAGCGGATCTTCGTCATCCAGCCGGGCGCGCACCTGCAGTTTGTTCCTCCAGGCCTTGAGGCGGTTTGTGAGGTCGCCCAGATTTTTGGGGAACGTGGGGGCCTCCGGGTTGAGGTCGCGCACAAACGCCTCCCGCACGTTGGGCTGGGGGGCACGGGGGCGGTGGGGGCGGCGGTGGAGAGCGTGTGTGCGTGTGTGTGTGTGTGTGTGTGTTTTTGGGGGGCAGGCAAATGGCAGCTTGAATTGTTCGGAGAGTGCCTGGGCTTTCTCGTTGTCCCCCAGCATGTTGAAGCGGACGCGGCGCCACCCCCTCCACTCCAACTCCGATGGAAGGCGGTGCGGACGGCAGACATATTCGGGATGGTCTCAAGGCAGGCCACTACTGTGGCGCGGTCCCTCGGCGAACGGGCCGAGCATTCCAGCGCTGGAAAGGTGGAAAGCCGGGGACCCCCCCCTCCCCCCCGAGGGGCCGCGTGGGACGCACCTCGATGTGCACGCCGCGCGCCTTGCCGCCAGCGTCGCTGCTGAAGCAGGCCTTGCAGACGCCTGAGAGCTCCCGCGTGAGTGTATCGTTGACGGCCGCGACGCCTGACATGTGCATCTATGTGTGTGTGTGTGTGTGTGTGTGTGTGTATGAGGGGGGACAGGCGACGAGGTTGCTGGGTGTGCGTGGGTCCGTATGGGTGTACCAGTGTGTTAGTGTGTAGAGTGTGCAGTGAGGAGGGAGGGGAGGGGAGGGTGGCAGCAATCTGCACGGAACAATAGCGCACGTGGTGCAGGGGGCCAGCCGGCCGAGAGGCGCGGGGCCCCGCTGCAGGGACGCGCGCGGCCCCCCGACCGCTCCTGGCGCGCGGGCCCCGGCCCCACCTTGTAGCAGCGCGTCAGCAGGGCCGTCACGACGGCCAGCAGCCGCTCCCGCGGGTGAGTCATGAACTTGCTGCCGATCTGCGGGAGACGAGCAGGCGACCGGGCGCAAGGTGGATCCGGACGGCTGGCTCGCATCTGATAACTCAACCTGAACATGCCGGCCGCGGAAACATGGCCCCAAGCAGGGCGTGGAGAGGCCCTGGGCCGTGAGGCCCAAGCGGTAAGTCTTGGGCCGCCTCACCTCCCCTATGAGTGTCTCCAGGACGCCCCTCAGGATGGGGTGGTGGCGCGCCACCTCATCAAACACCTCCTTGGCGGCCTGGGGTGAGAGTGTGTGTGTGTGTCCGTGTGTGTGTGTGTGCGCGCGCGCGCGTGTGTGTGTGTTCCACACCGCTGCGTCAAAGTGAGAGATGTAGAGGTTCCAAGGTGGCTTGTTTGACCCCCGGCCCCGGCCCCCGCAAGTGAGCGCTGCAAGGCGCTGGTGGAACGCGAGGCGCCGCAGACAGGCCCCTGACAAGCTGCTTGCTTTGCCCCCGCCACCGCCGCCACAAGAGCGGACCCCGGATTACCTGGAAGGCCGCGATCTCAGGCGGCGGCTGCAGCGCCGCCAGCGCCGCGCGCGCCTCCGCCACGGCCGGGCCTGGGTGCGAGCGCGAGCGGTGATGTCATCGCGTGTCATGCATGTTGTGCGCGCGTGCCGACGCAAACCCACCCCACTGAGGGCGCCCCGCTGACGGCAGCAATCGGGGGCGACCGGCCCGCCCCAGACGCCACGGCCTACCCTCCCCATGACAGCATCCGGGCACCGCGCGGCTTCCTCTTCCCCCGCGACCCCCGGCCCCACCGCCGCCCCCCAACCACCAAACGCCCCATCCCTCAACC
>NW_014007731.1:0-2701 GCF_000611645.1 Monoraphidium neglectum | reverse complement strand
ACGCACGCACGCATACGTCATCCCCCCCCCCCACACACACACACACCTATGCGGCAGGTAGGCCGCAATCGCCGCAAAGTCCTTGGGGTGCTGCAGGAAACGGTCCATAAAGATGCGCTTCTCAGCCTCTGACCAGTCCAGGCCGCGCCTGTCCTCCGCCAACTCACGCCCTGGGTCCTCCTGGGGGCCAGGAGGCGGGGGTTGGGGGTCATTTGCGGTGGCGGGGTCGGGAGGGATCGGCGTGCTCGTGCCAAGTGGGGCACGTCCGCGCTGGTGGTCTTGCAGGGCGCAGGTTGGCTGGTTTGTGTCCACTTCAGTAAGATTCCGGGAGGATGGGGCGGGCCAGCTTTGGGGGATTGAGCGGGTGGGTGTGCTTGCATGGAGCGAAACGCGTCGGCGTCTGGGACTAAGTTTTAAACAGACAATGGGTTTGTTAGCCATGACTTTGGACAAGAAAGGGTGGAAGGGAAGGGCACGCCGCAGTCATTCAAAGCAGACTGCTTTCGGGGTTCAGGTGAAGTGGTTTTGGGGGCCGCGTTGCGAGGCAACGGCGGGCCGTCTCGAGGGGGCGGGGGGGCTGCGCGACCCAGGCGAGGCGTGCAGAGGGCGCCGCCCACAGCGACGCGGGCCGCACCACGAGGGAGTTGTAGGTGCGAAAGGTGCGCCACCTCAGCTCCTGCTGGTCGATGACCTGGCGGCGGTTGAGCGTCGGTTGAGCGGCGGTTGGCGACCGGGCGAGCGCATCGCGAGGGGCTGATCGCGACGAGACGGCTGGCGCAGGGGCGGGCGCCTTGGATCGAGCGCGCGCCACGCCGCCGCTGCCCCCCGTGCGAGGGCTGCTGGTTTGCGCGTCCCGGTCCCAACCCATGCCCTCGGTATATGGCGCGCGCCCATATCGCGCCGCCCCAAACCACAACCCGCCCGGCGCGTGGCGAGCAGAAAGCCACGCTCTTGGCTCCGCACGCGGCTGGTCGAACTTGTAGCCGCCCCTGTCCTTTCCCACACACGTGCACACTCGAACACACACACACACACACTTACGCACACACTCTCTCTCCTCACACACACACACACATGCACCCTTTCTCGCATGCGCTCGCGCACAATCTCCATCTCACACAGTCACCTGATCTGGCAGGGACGTGATGCGCCGCAGGACACGCTCCGCCTCAAACGCCTTCATAATCTCCTCCTCCTCAAACGCACTGATGCCCCTGCGCAAATTGGAATTCAAACGGCGGCGGCAGACAGACAAGGTCGGCGGAGATCACTTATTTTGACGCGGGGTGGAGCAGTAACGGCGGCACATGGGAGCAAAGGCGGCAGGGCCTGTCCGCCTGGACCCAGTGAAAGTACAACGGTTTGGTTTGATGCCACAACTTGGACGGGCGATTCTGGTTCCAAGCTTAGGATCGCGCAAGGCAGCGCCCAGCCGTGCGCTCGCCTGTCGCCTCCGCCGCGCCGGCCGCCGCCCGCCGCCAGGTTGCTGTGGTGCTGCCAGAAGGACGCGGCGCCGGCGCCAAAGCCCAGCAGGCCCGCGCCGCGGCTGCTGCGGCCGAGGGCGGGGCCGGCGGCCGCGGCCTCCTTTTGGGCGGCGGTCTTGGCCGCGTGGACCTGCGGGCGTGTCGGGCGTCGAGGCGGCGAAACCGTTCGTCGCTTCCGGCGGTTCGGGTGGTTTCGGAGGCATGGCGTGACCCAGCCCATGCATCGCAGCGCCGACGACGGTTTGGTATTGTTGGGCGCGCGACGCGCCCGCGTCTCTGCTCGCGAGGCTTTGCTGGGGTGGCTGACGACACGTGGCGTGTCCGTGGATGCCAGTGCTGAGTTTGTGTTGAGCGCTGTTCGCAGGAGGTTGCACACCCAGTTGCGTGTTCATGCACGCATGCACACACGCGCTCACACAGGCACACACACACGCGGGCACATGCACACAAACACACACATACACACACGAACACATGCACATGAGGCATAGCCCAGACATGCACGCTAACACACACACAAAACACACACACACACATACAAACACCACACACACATCCTAAGCCCGCGCCCCACCTGCGCCATGTGTGCTTTTAGGTCAGCCACGCCCTGCGCGTACGCATCCGACAGCGCGCGCTGCTTAGCCACCCCCACCGCGCGCTTCAAGCTGCAGAACGCAAACACCTGTTGGGCATCCAGGCGTTCAGGGAAGCAAGCAGGGGTTTGGGTGGGTGCGCATGTGCTAAGCAAAACCGCGGCAAAGTTTCGGAGGCGGCATGGCCGTGGGAGAGAGCAGGGGCACTGTCACCATTCACAGACCCCCTTGCGCGCCCCCGGCGCGCCCCGAGCGCCGGCCCCTGCCCGCCCCGCCCCGCCCCGCGCGCTCACCGCGGGCCCGTTGCGCGCCAACGCGCGCTCTCCGGCCCCCCATGCCGGGCACTCCTGGGGGGACGCGAACATGGGCGCCGCCGCGAGCGGCGCGGCGCCCGCCTTGGCGCGCGGCAGCGCGGCGGGCAGGAGATGCTCTGGCAGCAGCGGTCTCAGCAGGTCCTCCTCGCCACCGCCGGCCCGGGCGCGGTTCTCCTCCAGTAGCCGCGCCCCGCGCGCCGCGTCCGCGGCGCTGATCGGGTGCGCGCGCAGGAACCGGGCGGCCTTGCCGCCCGGCGGCGGCATGCCCGGCGGCGCGGGTGCGGGCGTGGGCGCCGGCGCGGCGGGGGCC
>NW_014007732.1:0-2703 GCF_000611645.1 Monoraphidium neglectum | reverse complement strand
GGGCGGGGCGTGGCTGCGACGCATCTGAGTCGGTGCAGCACAGGGGTCTGACGGGGCTCCGCATGTGCATGGTTTTGCTCACGGCTTGGCGGCTGCATGTGGCTCCAAGGCCCGAGTGTAGTGCAAATGAACTGGACGTCCAGCTTCTGACAACCTTCCTTGCTGCTCTGCCGTCTCCTGACGCATGCTGTGCGCGCTGTGGTTTGCCTCCATGTGCGTGCTGTGCGTGCTGTGCGTGCTGTGTGTGCTGTGTGCAGGCGAGGCCGCGCTCGAGCCGGAGCAGCTGCAGAAGATCGCGGCGGAGGGCAGCGTGCAGCAGGAGATTGCGCAGCTGGAGGCGCAGCTGGCGCAGCAGCAGCAGCAGCAGTGACGGCCACCAGCCACAGGCCCTCGCGGCGCGGCATGAGGTGGCGGGGCGGCGTGAGGTGGCGAAGCGGCGGGGTGGCCCTGCAGCGGTCGTGGATCGGGCCTCTTCGCCTACATAAGCTGCTTGCCGCCCTGTGCATGGCATCCCGCGTTTCCGACGCGCTCCCTGGCGCAGACGTACCATCCCCGCCCCCACGTCGTCCGTTCATTTACTTCGCGCGCAGCCCCTGAGCCCCCCCCCCCGCGGCCGGGGCCATAGAACACATGGACACAGAGCGCGCACGGTCTGAGAGCAGGGTTTGACACAAAAGCAATGCTGTGGGTGACCCGACCGGGCGTAGACTGCCGTGGGACCTCGGGACTGCTTTCCGTTACCAGGCGCCGCCGCCGCCCGGCGTCTCTCCTGGCCTCAGTCATGCAGAGACCACAAAGCAATCAAAGCAGTGCGGAGTAACAAGGCACCAACTACCTTTCCACTTTGGCCTCGGTGTCACCGAATCCATCTGATGCCGCACCCCGCGACAGCCTGCAGCAGGGGGGAGCGAGCGACAGGGAGCCCGGTAAGCAGGCAGGCTGCGGCCTGGGGGCAGCAGACCATGGTGAAGCTGGATGGCGCTGGGACCTACCCCTGCGATCAAGCAGCCGTCCTTAGTTTGGTCACATCCACCCGCACAGTTGGCTCCCCATACACACGCACACGCGTGTGCATGCATGCACACTCCCACGTATGCGCGTGCGCGCGCGCACACACACACACACACACACACACACATGCATGCGCACGCACGCGCGCCCACACTCACACCCACCACACTCACACACACACAAAACACGCATACTTGCGGACACACAAACACACCTATGCCCACGCGTTTCAACGCACATACTTGAGGGCCTCGGTTTTTACAAGGGGTAAATACAGTACCTGGGCACGCACGGCCAAGAAACTACCAAACCAAGACCAACAGAACAGAACCTCAGTAGCTGATACAACAGCCCCACTAAGCAAAAAAGTCACAAGGCCCCAAAAGTAAACGTGGTGCTGATGCAGGCACGGCGACCGCAGCAGGCCCAGTCTGGCGTGACATAATCCTGAGGGGTGTCTTTGGGGGGTGCGAGCAGGTGGGGTGGCCTCAGAAGCACCCAAGCCTGTCCCCGCTCGCCTGCCTGCCCGCGGGCGTGGCGGCGCGCGGCTCGCGCCCCAGGGGCCTTGTGGGGCTGCCTGCTGGCGAAACGCATCGTGGGGGCGTAGCCTGGAGGGCCGGGGAAATGTGCCGCGCCGCCCCCCGCAATGCTCAACGTTTGAGGGGTGGAAGACGAGCGGTCTCCAGCCAGTTGGAGCCGCCGGTCGCGGCGCGCGAAAGGAGGGGCCGAGGAAAACGCATCAAGGCGCGCCGTCGCACTCGAGCGCAGGAGACATCAGGCCACCGCAGCTGCCGCAAGGCCCAGGCCGCGGCGGACGGGGCGCGTGCGACGGTGTTGTTGCATGACGCTGCGGTGGGTTGGATGACATCATGTTGCGGTCTGACCCGTCGGCTTTTGCGACCTATCAAATCGACACAAGGCGGAGGCTTCCGGAAGCGAGCCGCTATGTCGAGGCGGAGACCTGCGGCCCCGAGCTGCTCTGGCTCCTTCAGGCGGCCCGCAGAGGGCGCCGACACGGCGCGAAAGCGAGGCGCCCGCCCCGCGCTCGTGGCGGCGTCGGCGGGCGTCCCCTCGGCCTGCTGCGGCCTTTTGTGGTCCAATGGAATTAAACTGATGGCATCACGGCGGGGCGGCCGTCGCGGGGGAGGCGAGGCGAGGTGCTGGCTTCGCCGCAGGAGGGAGCGGCGGCCCGCAGTGCCCGAAAGTGTGTCCCTTGGGCCGCGCGGGGCGCGGCCCCAGGAGCCACACTGGGCACCGTGCACCCGAGTGTACGCATGTTCCACTTGGGTGTGCTGTATATGCGCATGCCATACGTCCATCGGCCCCCTGGAAGTGCTGCAACCACACCGCATCGCCTCAGCACGCCTTCGGGCGGAGCCACAGGGGGCGTGGTGTCGAGCGGCCGCGCCGGCCACGGCAAGCGGTCGCGCCCCCGTCCGGTTGCTGCCAGCACTCGCGCGCAGGCGCGTTGCTGGCGTTGTGTACAAGAGTGTCGGGTTCTCGGCAAGCCTCGCGGGCGCGGGCCGTGGCGGTTAGTTCGGTTGACAATGTGCGCGTCGGCGAGGTCGGCTCGCGGCCCGCAAAACAGGTGATGGCGAGAGCGATGATGCGACCTCGCTTCCCGGGAAAAAAATGCTGAGCAAACCTGGCGGGCAGGCGCTGTGCGGCGAAAGGGGCGCGTGCGTGCCCGCC
>NW_014007733.1:0-2702 GCF_000611645.1 Monoraphidium neglectum | reverse complement strand
GGCGACTCGAGCGGCAGAAAGACCAGCAGTAGCAGCAGTGACAGTGGGGGCAGCAGCGATGACGAGGACGAAGAGGATTGGAGCGGCGCCGACAGCGGGTGCGCCGCCAAGCGCCGCCGCTCGGAGGGTGCTGTCAGGGGCGGCGCGCGCAAGCGCGGCGGCGGGGGCGGCGGGAACTACAGGAGGAGCGGCGGCAGCGGCGGCGACGGCTTGACCAGCGACACTACCAATAAGGGAGAAGAGGATGGGGACGGCGCTGGGGCCGCCGGCCCCAAACTCGCTCGCGGCCGCCGCCGGAGCGGCGGCACATCCGGCCGCGGCGGCAGCGGCGGCGGCGACGGCGGCGGGGCCGACGGCGGCGGTCGCGGGCGTGGGCGGGGGCGCGGGCGGGGCAGGGCCAAAGAGGCGCGCAAGCCTGCCAGAGTGGTCGAGGGGGATGAGAGAGCTGAGGCGGCAGGGGCAGGCGGCGGCAAGACGGCACACGTGCCGCCGGCGGTGCTGCAGAGGATACAGAAGATGCTGGCGCTGGCGATGTGAGGGCATGCCAGATCTCCAGATCAGCAGATCTGCAGATCGCCAAATCACGCGTGTGAATTGGCCTGGCTTTGATCTGGCCTGTCAACAGTGCGGTTCTCAGTGCTGCCCCCTCAAAAACTCCTCATGGGCACAACACAATGTTTCAAACTCTCTTCAGCCCTGCTGCCCATCCCAACGCCGCGCCGTGCATGCGAGCTCGAGACGCTGCCCTGTGGGCGCAAAACTGCACATACGCACGCCCGTTCCCCTCTCCCCGCCACGACACTAGCGGCGCACGCGGCCCCACGAGCGCCCGCCCCGCTTCCATCGCACCCAACCCCCGCCCCGCCGTCAGGCACCCCGACACGCCGCCGAGCGAGGCGGCGCACGCGATGCGGCGCGCGGCGCGGGAGCTGCAGGCGTTCAACATAAAGGAGGCGGGTGGGTGGAGACTCGGCTCTCTGCCTGGCGCGTGTGTTTTTTGAGGTGGGGAAAGCTGGACAGATGCCTTTTTTGCAATCCAATCGCGGCCTTGACTCACGGAATTTTTTTCATTCAAGGGGCGTCTGCGGGGGGCCTTTTGTTTTGGCTGCAGTTTATCTGGTCTGACAGCCGGCTGGCGAATCCGGCAGCAACGCACAGGTGACCTGGTGACGTACGGGGGCCGCGTTTGACCAAAGTTTTTCAACACGCGCCACGCAAAGGCGTCCCGCATTGTCGCCCCAAAAATCACAAAACCCTGAAATGCATGCACGGGGCCCTTGCACCCGCAACCTCTGAACCACACGCCCCCGCCCCTTCCCGCGTGCCTTTGCGGGATCCTGCGCGCGAAGATGTGCTGGCGGAGGCCGGCGGCGGCGGGGGCTGCGGCGGCGACAAGGGCGGCGTTTTCACGGTTGAGCTCGTCACTCGGTCCACAAGCCCCGCCTGGTGAGCCGGCTGGCCGGGACCTTGTCTCAATGTGGGGGCGGAGAAATTTGGTGGTGTGTGCTGTGTTATATTTGTCCCACCTCTCAGGTGAGGCACGCCTTCCATCTGCACCATTTTGCCCTGCTAGACTTAGTCACGACGAGTCATGATTTATGCGGCAAAAACCATGACATTTTTATGCCATAGCTTGCGTTGTCTGATGTTGAGGATCGACGAGGGAGACCTCTGATTTGCACTGTTGTTGGTAGCGGTAGCGCGCGTCGCTGCAACTGTGGCCTAGTGCCAGCCGTGGCAGGACTACTAGCAGTAACCCTGGAGTGCGGGTGGATCGAGGAGGGTGATGCTCGCGCGAGATCTTGGGAAGTTTTGATGTTATTCCTCCATGCCCCTGCTGCTGGCATGCTAGTTTGACCTGCAGTTGCACGTTTGACCGGCGCTCCACCCGCGGCGAGCCCCCGTCCGAGCTGCCGCACTTGTCCTCACTCACAGGGCTCGCAATATGGCGCGGGGGCCCTGCCGAGTGCGCTGCGTCTGGCACACGAAAATCTGCTCACACAAACACATGCACACGAGCACAAAACCACGCAAATGCATGGACGCACACATGCCCGTGCACACAGGCATTCACACACACACACGCACACGCGCACACATACACACGCGCATGCATGCACGCATGCGCGCGCACGCTCCTCAGCGTCGTCCGCACCACCCCTCCGCAGGGCCAACAGCCTGGCGTGGGCGGCCTGCCGCGTCTGCGACGTGCGCCACTTCACGCGCCGCGGCCGCCCCGGCGGCGCGCAGGCGTTCCGCTTCTCATTCTATGGCGTTGCCGCGAGCGCCCTGATGGCGGCGCACTGCTTCGAGGGGGTGTACAACCTCGCGTGCCTGTGGGGCCAGGAGAAGTACCCAGGTGAGTGAGGCCGCGGCCACGAACTTCACGGCGTGAAGTTCTTTGACCCGTCGCTGGGAGAACTCACGGAGAGCTGGCGGCAGGGGGATGGGCCGGCGGGGGCGCGGGGCGAGCCGGGCAAACGTCAATGGGGCGGGCGCTGCTGCTGGGCGGCCATCATGGGTCCAGTAGGCCTGCAAAGCACAGAGAGCCGACCACTGCCGACGCTAGGATGTCACCAGCAGAGCATACCTAGGTCGTACTCTCAGCATCCGCCTCGGCGCGCCCTGGCCAGGCATACCTTCTCCCCCTCGCCACTGCTGGTGTCATCCACGCTTTCCACCTGCCAGTCGCGTGCACCCTC
>NW_014007734.1:1828-3072 GCF_000611645.1 Monoraphidium neglectum | reverse complement strand
GCGGAGGAGGGTGCGGCGGCGCCAGATCTTGCGAGAGCACACACACACCTTCGACGCCTCTCCTTGCCCGCCCCTGGCCCGCGCCTGCCGCCACAATTCGAAGGCCGCAATCAGCACAAAGTGGTCCGACTGCTGCCCCGCCGCAAACGCCGCCGGGTCCCAGCCGCCAGGTGCAGCCGCCGCCGCGGCCGCTACCGCGGGGCGCGCGCCGCCGCGGCCGGCTTTGCCGCCCTTGCTCCTGGGGCCCGCCGCCGCGGCGCCGCCGGGGCCGGCCGCGGCGGGCGGGGGGGCTGCGAGGGCGCGCTTGGCGCGCTCCATATCGTCTTGGCGCTCGAGTGGGGCGGAGAACGGCGTCTTGTAGCTGAGGGCCGCAGCTATGGTCTGGGGGTATTGGGTGGTGTTGGAGTTGGCGGTAGTTGGTAGTGGTTGGCGGGGATGGGATGAGAGGGCGGCCGGTGGGGTCAGGGCCGAGCCTGCTGGCAGGCGCAAGGGGGCTGGGCGATGGGAGCAAGGAAGACCGCCGGGCGCGCGGCCGCGTCAGGATGAAAGCCTGCTTTCTCACGCGAGCGGAGGCGCCAGCGCGCGGCGCGCGCCGCTGGCGCGCAGCTGCTTGCGGGCCGAGGAAGGCCGCAGCGACTAGGGAAACGGGCGCCTCCCCCGAGACCCGCTCAAATCACACCCAGCCGCGACACCCCTCAAAAGTCGAGGGGTGAGGTGCGGCGGAGTCTGTACGAAACCGAACCAGGCGCGAGGCGGCGGCGGCGGCGGCGGCGCCTCACCAGCGCGGGCGCGAGGCAGCCGAGGCAGGCCCCCATCACGAGAAGCTTCCCCAGCCGCGGCTCCAGCGGCAGCAGCGCCAGGTGGCGCCCCAGCGGCGTCAGCGCCTCCCCCTCCCCCTCGCGCCCCTGATCCGCCGCCGCCGGCGCAGGCGCGTCGGCGGCGGTCGCGCCGACGACGACGGTCGGCTGTAGGCCGAACGGCTGCTGCTGCTGCTGCTGCTGCTGCTGCTGCTGCTGCTGGTCTGATCGCGCGTCCAAGGTTATGGCGCCGACCTCGGCCAGCGCCTCGAGGGAGGCGCGGACGGCCTTGGGGGGCGGGGGCTCGATAACCTCGGACAGGAACGAGGCGGCGGGTCCGAGGGACATTAGATGGATCTGGGGTTGGGGGGGAGTGCGGGCGCCAGGGTTGTAAGGCGGCGGTCGTGGGGGCAAAATCCCGGGTGCTTTCAGGGTGTGGTGCGAGGG
>NW_014007734.1:0-1459 GCF_000611645.1 Monoraphidium neglectum | reverse complement strand
GGGGAGGGGGTGGGGTCAGGGGCACCGCACCAAGGGGGGCCAGCACGAGGGGTGCGGGTGTGCGGTACGGGGTAGGGGCGGTCCGTCGCCTTGCATGAGTGAGGGAGTACTCACAGCCGCGCCGGGCCTGACGCCCTGTGTCTCCAGTGAGACGTACACACGCTTCCCACACGCAACACTCTCTCGCCAAGTTCGGTATGCCAGGTTCCCAACTGACGGAAATGCTCAATTGGACAAAGTGTTCAAAGCTGCTGGGACGCCCCGAAGCAAAAGCGGGGTCCCCTAGCAGCAGGAGGCGGCCACGCCAAAGCCCCAGCCAGACCCCCCAGGCGGCGCCCCTCCCGCGCGCCTGCAGCAGCAGCTCCTCCAGTGGAACCCGGCTGATCTCTGGAACGCCGTAGCGCCGCATCTGGCCCTCAAAACGCCGCCGGGTGTAGAGGCAGAGGCACCTGCCTGGCCGCACGCGGCCCGCGCGGCCGAGGCGCTGCGGAAGGCGGGCGGGCGGGATGGGTGGGGGCACGCAACAGGGTGTGGTGTTTTTGTGTTAAGGGACGGCGTTGTCAAGGGCCGCTCGCGGCTTTGGCTTGTGCGGAGGATTCGGGCGGTGAGGGGATGAGCGGCGGCGCCGCGGGACAGCGTTTGCGCTGACAGTGAAGGACATGCCGAAAGGCAAGGGCGCCGCGAGGAGACACGGCCGCAGGTTCACAGAGGACTGGCGCGGCCAAGTCAACCGCCTCGGCCGGCCTTAAAGGCTGGGACCTTTGCAGGCCTAGAAAGTTGTTCAACAAGCATTGCTGATTTGCAGGTCGTTCTGAAATCATTGATTAGCAGTTTCACACCTGCATCGCCGCTGCCCTGCTGACCCAGTCCTCCACCAGCAAGGACATGTGGCGCTGGGGGTTGTACCTGGGGTTCAGGGGGACGGCGGGGGGAGGGGGAGAGTTGGACGGGGCGAGAGAGGGTTGGGAATTGGGGAGAGGAAGGGGGAGATGCAAGCTGGGCGAGAGAAGGTTGTGGTTTGGGGGGAAGGAGGGTGGGAGGTGGGCAAGGTGCGAGTGGTGCCCCCGATTGGGGCATGATTTGCTTGCAAGGGAAGCGGGTGGTTTGTTGGGTTGGGGGGTCACGAGCTTGGGAACACCTGGCGTTTGTAAAGCGCTCCGCAGAACAGCTGCGGCGCATCCTCCTTGCCGGCAAGCATCGCACTTCTCGTGGCACCAATCCGCCTCTGCCCCTGACTGGGCCTGGAAACCCCCCTGCACCGCCTTCACAGGCAGCCTCAAACAGCTCGACCCTCTTTCATGCACGCCCCGTGCCTTTACTGCCGCAAACACCCCCCTTCCACGCCGACCCTCCGCCTCCCGCAAACCTTCCCTCCTCCCGCAACGATTTCGCACACAATACCATCCTTTCCCCCTCGCCATCCCGGGCCGCGCTTCTCCCCCGCAGGCTGCCGTGCTCA
>NW_014007735.1:1465-3184 GCF_000611645.1 Monoraphidium neglectum | reverse complement strand
CACCTACCTACACACGCACCTACACACACACACACACACGCACGTACGCACGCACGCACTCCCTGCCTGACACCCTCTTATCTCCGACCGCGCGCCGTTGTCATCCCAGGAGCTGGTTTCGCTGCCGCCGCCAATGGCGTTCCCCTCCCTGGAGGTCGCTGATGCAGAGGCTGTTGGGGTGGAGCTCAACCGGCTGCAAAACGTGGTGGTCACGCTTGACAAGGTGGGGGCGACAACCAACAGAATGAATTGTTTGAAAGGAACAAAGTCCGCCCCTCCCCTGCTTTGCTTTCCGGACTGAGTCATCGCCCCACACCTGACGGCCCCTGTCATCGGTTCCCTCGCATCTTCCGATTGCCGGCCCATCAAACCTCCGCCCTCTACAACGCATTTCTCGCACGCACCCGCGCGCACACGCCAATCCACACCCTTCACCCCGTTGTTTCTGTTTCAAAGGTCAAGCTGTGCCTGAGCAAGCAGGGCCCCGGCGCGCGCGACCCGGTGCTGCAGCTGATGACGTCACAGGAGGTGGCCGACCACCTGTGGGACGGGGACCGCAGCGTCGCACGCAGGGCCATAGTGGGGGCCGCGGCGCAGCTGGCCAGCCCAGAGGTGACCTTGATGATTTGAAATTGCAATGCTTTCCAAACCCTGAAACCGCACATGAAATTGCGAGGCTGGTGTGTCGATGCGTGGACGGATTGGAGCGGCGGCGGACCGGCTTTGTGCAGCGCTCGCGACGAGCGCCGCCGCGCGCCGCGCGGCTACTGGGGCGGGGGCGCGGCTCGCTTCGGCGGCCGGGCACGCGCAGATGCACCTGCCGCCCATGCGGACTGCGCCCGCGTCATCTCCCCGAGTCGAGCAAAATTCTGTGCTTAGCGCACCCTGCCGCCACGAACCTCGCCCGCTGCTCTCATGTGAACGCCCTCCCCTCCCTCCACCCAACCCGCGTGCGCCGCAGGTGGCCCGGCTGGCGCAGCGCTGGCAGCTGAAGCGCGCGGCCAAGGCGGCCGAGGCGGAGGGGGAGGCGGGGGCGGACTACCTCGGACTGCTGAAGTTGGCGCGGCAGGCCGCGGGCGGCGCCGACGAGGCGCGCAAGGTGTGACGGCTGCGGCTGCCGCTGCTGCGCGCGCGCGTCCTACGTCGGCGCCGTCCCCGCCAGGGCGCTCGCCCCTCGCACCCTCCAAAAGCAACCCCTGTGCTTGCCGGCCCGCGTGGCCATCGCTGCCCCCTATGACTTTGACTCAGCCGTCCCAGACTGCAACTTCCGCCGCCATCCTGACGGCCACCCCGAGGCAACCTCGACCACCCCCCAACCGCCACCCCCTAACCGCCACCCCAACCGCCACCGACCCAGCTGATCCTGGACCTGGAGTCCCGCCTGAGGGCCTTTGACGTGGCGGGCAGGGGGCGCCACACCAGCATGGCCGACATCCTGCACCTGCACGGCCGCACACAGGTGGGGTGGCGCTTTCGGGGGGTGTGGGGGATGCTTTGGTGGGGCGGTGCTTGGGTGGGGCGGCGGCGCAGCTTGGTGGCCCTGTGGACGGCTTGGGGATGGTGGAAGCAGCCACGCTCGCTTTTCTGTGGTGTGGCCGCCTGCAAAGTTGGAGGTCAGCCGGTGGCCTGCTCGCGTGCCCGAGTGCTGCAGGTCCGGGCTCAGTTTACGGCGCTGCTCCTGCGCACCCTGCACACCCCTTGCCCATCCCCGCCTCCCCT
>NW_014007735.1:0-984 GCF_000611645.1 Monoraphidium neglectum | reverse complement strand
CCCACACCCCCCACCCTTACCCAACACATCCCGCCACGCCCCTCCCCACATCAACTCATCATGTTCATCTTATCTCCCTTCACTACACACGCCGTGCCGCGCCCCCAGGTCTGGTTGTACCACACCCATCCCCCACCCCACCCGACCCCAGCCCATTTCATCTCATGTGATACATGACGCTCAGTCCACACCCCATGCCGTGCCCCCCACCCAAACAGGTCTGGTTCTACCACACCCCGAACCTCTCTGGCTTCAAGTCCCCCCCGGTGGCCCTCCACGAGGACATGCTCAAGCTGCACGCATCACTCAAGGTGCGCTGCTTTTGAGGGGACTATTGATGAGTGGTTTTTCCCCAAATACCAGTGGTTTAGGGGTTTGGAGAGGGGGCACGGGATGGGATTTTGGGGGCAGGTGAGTTTGACGGTGGGGCCCGTGCGGGTTGTATCAAGGGCATTGGCGGGGAGCCCGCAACGTCCTGCGGCGAAAGTCGCAGTGACGGGTGCGCGCAGGGACCGGCCCGTGCACACCTCGCTGGTCGGCCCAATCTGATCCAATTCGATGTCATCTCATCTCGGCTCATCTCATCTCGGCTCAGCTCAACTGATTCTGCCATGGCGTTGCGCCATTTGCCGCGCCGCCCGCCCGCAGCTAAAGCTTGGAGGCAGTGGTGACGGTGGGGGCGAGTCCGAGGGTGAGGGGGACGCGGAGGAGGAGGGGCTGGACAGGGGCGTAGACGTGCGGCGAGGCATGGCAGGGCGGCGGAAGGAGCAGCAGCAAAAGCAGCAGGAGGAGCAGCAGCAGGAGGAGCCTGAGGAGCAGGAGCAGGAGCAAATGGAGGTGGATGGGGCGGACGAGCAGGAAGAGCAGCAGCAGCAGGAGGAGGAGCAGCAGCAACAGCAGCAGCAGGAGGAAGGCCGCCCGAGGCGGCGGCCCCTGAAGCGCCGGTGGCTTGAGGAATCACTCACTGACGCCTCAGACGGCGAG
>NW_014007736.1:0-2706 GCF_000611645.1 Monoraphidium neglectum | reverse complement strand
GTGTGTGTGTGTGTGTGTGTGTGTGTGTGTGTGTGTGTACATGTGTGCGTGTGTCGCGGGGGGAGGGGGGGTGTGCGTGCAGGAGGGGGGAAGGAATTTAAACCCACGCGCATGCAGAGGGCAGTGCCCCGATCTTGGGGTCTCGGGACCAATTTTTCGGCGTCGTGGCGGAGATGCAAGGGGCGCAGCGTACTGCGGGCCCCACCAGAATGCAGAATGCAGATTGCGGAAGCCAGCCATCAGGGTTTGAGGTGCAGCGTTGAAGAGAGCCCGACCCAGGAAACGCACAGCGGGCGGAACCCAGCGCAAGCACGCGAGCACGCGGGGGGCCAGGCGCGACGCGGGGCCACCGCGCCACCCATGGCGCCAAGCCCACGCGCGCTCGCGCCATTCCAATACTCGCATTCGTCCCCCTGACACGGACAGTCAAGCCAGGGGGGGTGTATCTCAATACAAGGGCACGGCACGTGCGCTGGCGCGCGGCGGGCCGCAGCGCAGGGGCCCTGGGGCCGAGCGGGAGCAGCACAATGCAGAGAGACCAGCGGGCGGGGCGGGGCCGAGCGGCTGGCAGGGGCGCCCGAGCGCCAAGCGGTTGCGGGCTCGCGCCGTCCCAAGCGGCCGCGGGTGCCCCAATCAAAAGGATCGCTCCAGGCTCGAGCGAGGCAGCACAACGACAGAGAGGACCCCCGCAGTTCCAGGCAGCAGAAAAGGCCGCCCGATCTGCGCCGGCGAGGCGTGCAGCGCCTGTCAGCAGGAGCAAGAAAAGGGGGCACCCAGGCGGCGGCGCGCGCAGCAGCCGCGTCTGCAAGACCGACGGCCGGCGAGGTGGCGGCCCCTCGCGGCCGCCGCGCCGCGCCGCGCCAGGCCGCGCCGCGGCCTGGTGGGGCGCCTTGGGGTGTAGAGACCAATTTGTTTGTTGGCGCCGTGGCGCAGATGAGAGGGGTGCAGCGTGCTGCGAACCCCAACGGAATACAGCATGCCGAAGCCAGCCACCAGGTCTCAAGCCGCAGTGTTTGTGAAAGCCCTTCCAAGAAAACGCGCCGCGAGTAGGGACCCCGCGGAAGCGCGCGTGCACGCGGGGGGGAGGGGGGGGGGCAGGCGCGACGCGGGGCCACCACGCCACCCATGGCGCCAAGCCCGTGCGCCAATTGTCGCAATCGTCACCCTAACATGACAAGTCACGCCAGGAGCGGGTTTGTGCACCGCAACACAAGGGCGCAGAACGCGCGCGGCCGCGCGGCGGGCCGCGGCGCAGGGGCCCTGGGGCCCAGCGGGGGGGCACAATGCAAAGAGACCAGCGGGCGGGGCGGGGCTGAGCCGCTGGCAGGGGTGCCGGAGCGCCAAGCGGCTGCGGACTCGTGTCGTCCCAAGCGGCCGCGGGTGCCCCGATCAAAAGGATCGCTCCAGGCTCGAGGCAGCACAACAACAGAGAGGACCCCCGCAGGTCCAGGCAGCAAAAAGGCTGTAGAATCTGCGTGGGCAAGGCGCGCGGCACTGGTCAGCCGGAGCACAAAAGGGGGCACCCAGGCGGCGCCGCGTGCCGCCGCCCCGTATGCAAGACCGACAACCGGCGAGGTGGCGGGCCCTCGCGGCCGCCGCGCCGCGCCGTGCCAGGCCGCTCCGCGGCGCAGTGCGGCGCGGCCTGGTCGAAAGCTGGCGCAGGGAGGGCTGGGCAAGGGGAGAATCCAGACCAGTGACGGGCAGTCGACGGCGCGCTCGCGTCACGGGGGCTAGCGGTTCGATTTGCGGGCCCGTCAGTGGGCGCAAGCGGCACTGCAACCGGGCAGGCGCCAGCGGCCCCGGCGCGGCGCCCGGTGCTTGGCCGCCCGGGGCTGCCGCCCGCCCCGCATCAGGTGCGTGTGCATGTGTGTCGGTAATGTGTGCGCCGACGCGTTCGCAGCTCAGACTGAACCAGTGCCGCCATCGATTTCGACCCAGAAGACCCTTGCCTTGACAGGCTTCCCTTCCATGCAGTGCCCCCGAGGTGGATGGTCAGGGGTGCGCGCCAGCGCCCCCAGACCGCCGGAACATGATAGACAAAACCCACCCACCCACAGGCACGCACACGCGCGCACATGTACCATTCAAATCCCAAGTGACGGCCCACGCGCTTTGATACAGTCCATTGATAAAGGGCGGCCTCTCGGCCTCTGAACGGGCAGGAAGGCTGGCGGGCTCGCGGGAAACGAGCGGGCGGCCCCACCGCGGCGCCGGGGCGGCGGCGTGCGCTGCCGGGCGGCTGCAGCAGCGGAATGCTGCGGGCGCCAAGCCAGTGCAAGTAGGCGAGCGCAAGCAGCGCGTTGCGGGGTCATCTTTCATAAGGGGCGGACGGATAAAGGAGCCACGCGGCCCATCAGGGCCTCTCTAGGTGCGTTGGGGTGTGTGGCCAGCCACAGCTGTGCGGCACGCGAATACTGCGGCCCACAGAGCCGACGGTCAGAGGGGCAGAGACCTGATCCGGTGCGGCAGCGAGGAGCGGACAGGGACCAGGGTAGAATATGACCAGCCTCCAGGTTGCGGTGGGGCAATATCATGTGGCGCGTCATACAGACCGCGCGGCGCGCGTGCGTGCGGGGCGTCGGCTTCGTGTGTCGCGCCCAGGGCGGAGGTGGTCGCGGATGTGCATCAACCTTTGGGGCCGCGCAGCGCAGCGCGGCGGCGCAGCGCGACGGCGCCCGCGCCCAGCGCTCGCTCGCCCGCGGCGGG
>NW_014007737.1:0-2707 GCF_000611645.1 Monoraphidium neglectum | reverse complement strand
CCGCAACACCCTGGCTATTGACTCTGAAGGCCAAGTGTGGTCTTGGGGCTGGAACGACCGCGGCACGCTGGGCCACGGCCACAGGGCGCCGGAGCGCAAGCCGCGGCGCGTGACGGGCCTCAAAGGCGCGCGCATAGTCCAGGTGCGGCGCGCTGCAACGCGGCGCGGCAAGCGGCGCGAGCGCGCGTTGCGTCGCGGCGCGGCGCGGCGTGGCGCGGCGCGCGGCTCGCCTTGATATTGACTTGGGCACGGGCTGCGCGGGAGCTCGCTACCGCTCCGATATGAGGAGCGTTGCCGCTGCTGGGGCCTCGCGGCGAGAGGATAGAGGACTCATCTCAGCACAAGGCGCGTGCGGATGCCGCACGCCGCCCAGACGCCGCGGCGCCGACACTGTGCATCGCCCCGCCCCTGCGCAGGCGGCCATCGGCGGCTGGCACTGCCTGGCGCTCAGCGACGAGGGGCAGGTGTACGCGTGGGGCGGCAATGAGTACAACCAGTGCGGCCTGCAGGTGGGGGCGGCGGGGCACGGGCGCGGTGGGCTCGGCCACGGGGGCAAAGGGATGCCGAGCGGGCAGGGACAGCCGCAGCGCGAGCAGCGTGGTTGCGGCTGCAAGACTTGGCGGCGGGCTGACGGCGGCAGGCTGCGGGGCGGCAAAGCTCAAGGGCAGGAAAGCGGCTCGTTGCTCGCTGCCGGCCTCCGGAGTCGTTCGCGGTTGGTCAAATTATGGCAGGCTGGCGGTGTGAGGGTCGCTGCGTCCTGTGACGCCTGCCGGCGCGACCCCTGACAGTGCGGCTGGGCACCCATATGATGATGGCGTTGCACCTGCGGTCCCGGGTGCGGCCGTCCAATCCACCGGCCCCCTTGCTCCCCATCCCGCCCGTCGCGCCGCGGGCGCCCCACAGAGCCCGGCGCGAGACATCTTGACGCCACAGCCATGCATGCCGCAGCTGCGAGTCAAACAGGTGGGGGCGGGCGCTGCATGGAGGAGGCGGCGAGACCACTGCGCTTTGGCTGTCAACAACCTTTTGGGGTTGTTGGCGCTAGCCTTGCGCTGTCGACCGCACACTGCCTTGCAGTACAGTTATACTTGCGCGAGCTGGGCTGCCATCTGACGTCGCCACATGGGATGTCGGGCCGCACACCAGCAGCAGCCCTGTTTGCTCCTGAATTCTCGGACTGCCACGAGGTGATGGCGCCTGCGGCACAACCGAGTTGCGCACGCGTTTGGGGGCACGCATCACACAAGCACTTCACACATGCTACCCTGTCACCCTGTCCACGCACCACAAACACGTGTGTGCACACGCGTGCGTGCACACACGCTTACACAAACACACATACACACACTCTCTCTACACACACTCTCTCTACACACGCTTACGCAAACACACATACACACTCACACCCACAAAAATACACACACACGCACACACACACACACACACGCACACACACACACGCACGCACGCACGCACGCCCTTCCCCAGGTTGCGTGTGGCGGCATGCACAGCCTGGTCCTGACGGAGGATGGCGGGGTGTGGACCTGGGGGGAGCCCTGGGGGGACTTCAGCCTCGAGGTCTCACGGGAGCCACGCAAGGTGGGTGGTGGACGCACGCACATGTGTATTTGAGTGGGTGTGGATGTGGGTGGGTGGCTGAGTTCACTTGTGCGCACCTGTGAATATGTGTGCGTGTGTGTGGGTGTGTGGGTGTGTGCGTGTGTGCGTGCGTGTGTGTGTGTGGGTGTATGTGTGCGCGCGTTTGATTACTAGCACACATATCCGTACGTGAACGCACACACATTCACACGTATGCAAACGCATAACAAATTACATATGTTCACAAGCACACGCTCGCACCCCCGTCCCCACATATGCATGCACACACGTGCATGCAAACACTGACACTCACACACACATGCTCACAACCACACGCGCACACACTCCTACAAAACCATGCGCGCACACGGACACGTGTCCTGCAGGTGGACGGCGCGTCCAACATCGCCGCCATCGCGTGCGGCGCCTTCCACTGCCTGGTGCTGACATCTGGAGGGGAGGTCATGGCCTGGGGCACCAACGACTACGGGCAGGTGTGGGGGCAGCGCAACCGATGCATTGGCCTGGTTGAGCAGGCCGCTCTTGGGGGAGAGCCCGAGGTCCACTGGGGCGTGGCGGGAGGGGCGGTAGAGTCACATGTGATAGCATGCGCCCGAGCCGGCCGTGACGCGGCCGCCTCGGTTCGGGGGGCGGCCGGCTGAGGGGGCCGGAGGGATGCCCTCGCGGCAAAGCGATGAGGGCAAGGGCCCGGCCAGCCATATCAGTAATCGCCCTCCTGGGCTGCGAGCCTCCTGCTGTCGGACCCGCCGCGCTCCAGGGCCCCACCTTTTCAATCCTATTTTTTCCAACCCGTGGCGAACGACCACGTGCTGGCGTCGACCCCGCCCCCCCGCCGCCGAAAAACCACCGCAGCTGGGCAATGGCTCGACCTGCTACTGCACAGTGCCTGACAAAGTGGTCGACCTCGAGGGCGTGGCGGTCGCCGACATCGCCGCCGGCGGCTGGCACAGCATGGCGCTGACGAGCGACGGGCAGATATACGTGTGGGGCCGCGGCGAGTACGGCCGGCTGGGGGTGGGGGACCGGACGGGGAGCAGCAAGCTGCGGCCGCACCCCGTGAGGGGGCTGGAGGGGGTCACGATCGTGC
>NW_014007738.1:0-2708 GCF_000611645.1 Monoraphidium neglectum | reverse complement strand
TTGTAGCGCTCTATCCGCGCCCGCACGTCGTCGTCGCTCGCGTAGCACAGCACGCACACGCCCGCGCACAGCAGGTGCCCGCGCGCGCCAAAGCGCAGCAGGTTGTTCTCCGCGGCGGCGCGCGCCACGTCCTCGTAGATTGCGGCGGCGTCTGCAAATCTGTTGTGGTAACACGAAGGTACCGCGGCACGCCGCGCCGCGCAGGGCAGGGCAGGGTGAGTGATGGAATGGGAGGCGTTTTCGCGCATAGCAGCGAGCGAGGAGGTTGCTGCTGCGGTGGCCGGCCACCCCAGCTGGACCTGCAGGCGGTCTCTACTCCGCGCCGTCCCTCACTCTTACGTGCTCTGGCCCTTCCTCAAACATCCCCGGCTGCCCGACCATGCAGCCCCGGCGCCCCACCTCAACCGCGCCACCCCCTCCCTCTACTCCCCCTCCTCACTTGTCCAGCTCAGCGCTGAACTCGGCCACCTTGAGGCGGCACTTGTTGGCCTCGCTGCTGCTGTTCTCCGTCGCAAACAGATCGGCGGCCTGCGAGAGTCAAGGGACGGTTGTTGCTGGGCGCGGCAAAGTGCAGCCACAGCGCGCCCTCATGCAGCCGTGCTTCGCATTCAGCTGCCCTCCACGCCCATCCCTGCCGCTAGCACCATCAAGAGTCACGGCCGCGTCTCACTGCGCGGCTGCCGTGACCGGCGTCACCCGCGGTTTAACCCGTGGCGTCACCTGGCTGTAGAAGGTGACCGCCTCGTCCTTGAGGCCCTGCTTCTCCTGCGCCTCTGCGATTTCCTTGAGCTGGCGCGCCGCCATGTTGAGGCGCCCCATGTCGGTGTACACCTCAACAGCCTTTTGACCAGAATTGACCAGGATGAGGAAGCACAAATTCATGCGAGTGTGTGTGTGTGTGTGTGTCTGTGAGTGCGTGTGTATGTGTACATCTGTGTGCGGCGCATGCGCGTATCTGGGTGTGCCTCTGCGATTCTCGCACAGCGCCACTCCACCAGAGCGACTTCCGAGGTCGGGCAGCAAGGGACAACGCTGACGCCAGCCGCTGTTGGTGTTGGCAGGGCGGCCCGCCTATGCACACGCAGCAGGGACGCATCAGAATGTCATCGATGCGAGGCGGCCCGCGTGAGGCCGTCAGATCCGCCGGGGCCACCTGCCACCCCAGCGTCCCTGCGCTGGACTGGCCGGGGCTGCGGGCTGCGCCTGTTGCCATTCAACAGCAGCCACCTGACCTGCCATATGCACGCAGGTATGAACCCAGCGCGCATCCCCCCCCTCCAAAACGCCCCCCCCCACCTGCTGCAGCAGCACGACCGCCTCTGCTGGCGCGACCTTCATGAGCGCCTTGGCACCTTCCACGTAGCTGCTCGCCGCGTCGTGCTTGCTGTCCGTCTTCACATGCACCGCCGCCAGCTGCCGGTAGGCCTCGGCCGCTGGCTTCCACGCCTGCAGCGCCGCAAACAACGCGGGTATCCCGCAAGCAATTGGCTCAGTCGGGGTGGCCTCGCCCGGCGGTGTCAAAACATGGCGTTCTGCCACCCGACACTCTGACAGCCGCTTGTGGGCTTCAGTCACTGCAATTATACGCTGGCTGTGCCGCTCTCTGCTTGCTTAAGTGACGTCCTCACTATGGGCCCGACGGACACTTGCATGTCGCAGCACACGCGGCGCCAGCGGCGCACCTTGCCGAGCTTGTAGTTATTCGCCGCCTTCTCCAGAAGCTCAGCAGCCTCCTCGTACTTGTTACCAAAGAACCCAAAGCTCTTCAGCTTCTTGTCAGCTTGCGCCATGAAGGAGTCGCCTGTTGCGAGAGCGAAACCACGAGCCCGCGTCCATGTGCAGCCAGATCGGCCAGATGCTTGCAATCGTGGCTATATGAATGCTTTTACAGTGATCTACGGCCGCAAGCAGCCCCATGCGAGGCAACAGCGCTTCCGCTGGGACCACTGTACGCGCACCCTTGGCTACGGCGTCCCCCATTGTGGCAAGCTGTTGAAAGTGCTTTGATCACTCTTATTAGGGCCGTTGACACTGTACAGTTCGGCGATCTATGCCGTGCAGGAGGCCTCCTTTGCGAAAGCACAAGTCGAAAGCACAAGAACCAAACAACTCCTGTCAACGAGCAACCACCATTTGCTTGATGCTTGAGGCGATCGCAGGTGCGCAGCTGCCACCTGGCAATGCATGCCTTCCTTGGACTCGTGCACCTGTCAGAGGAGCCACTGGCGAAACGCCTATCCCAAGCCCTGGCATGAGCCCTGCGCCGGCCTTATGACGAGCCTCCACCGTCACCAATTGGGTGGTGGCTCGCAGACACCAGGTGCATTGTACATGCAATTACAAGGGGGCGCGCCCAAATGCAAGCGCCGGGCGCGGGGCACGCACTGCTCAGGGGATCAGGCATGTGTCACGGCCGGCTGCGAAAGCCAGGAGGAGTGCAAGAAGCTAGGCACGAGCTACTCAACACGAGCTAGTCCCGCAGGAGGGCGCCTGCGGCGATCACGAGCGGCTGGCTGCCGTCTACATCTAAACGAAAGTCTGTGTACATGTGCGGCCCGTCAACAGGAGCACGATGGCGCACAGCGCCTCTTTCACCCAATCCCCGTGCATAGTCCCTGCCTGACCATCCGGCTCCCACCCCTCCTCGCGGGCGGCGAAGCAGTGGGTGCGGTTTCAGCACCCGGCGGCCGCCCGTGACAGCTTCAGTC
>NW_014007739.1:0-2709 GCF_000611645.1 Monoraphidium neglectum | reverse complement strand
CCCGCGCCCCACCCGGTAGACGATGGCGACGGTGTTGAGGAAGCAGAACATGAGGAAGAAGGGGCCGCAGTACACCGACACAGTCAGCAGTATGGACTGCGCGTACCGCGTCCCCTCGAACTGGCGGTAGTAGCTGGTGGCCACGTAGCCCGCGACGCAGGCCGTGAGCGCGTACAGCACGATCATGGCCGTGAACAGCGCGCCACGGTTGTAGGGGTAGAACACCCCGATGAGGGACAGCCCGAAAATGAAGAACGAGAGCGTGAGGACCTGGGTTCCGGTGCCCACGAAGGCCGCGAAGATGGCTTTTCCCGGGGGGAAGCGGAACACGTCGCCGTGGACGTACTTCCAGCCGGACTCCTCCTCCTCAAACTCTAAAGAGGGGGAAGAGTGATTTGGGGCTGTGCGTGTGGGGCCGTGCAGGGCCAGGCCCGCGGCTGGGGGGCCAGCGTTTTGGTGCAGTCGCTCGGCAAGAGGATAGACAGCGTTGTCGAATTTTGTGACAGTGAGGCTTCACGCAATGGTTTGCCAGGGGGAACGGGGTGATTCTGGGGGCCAAGGCGGGTCACAAGCGCCCGGCCGCACACGCACACCCGACACCGCTCTCAACGCACACATCCACGCGCCTCTGCGCGGGCCCCATGTTACCTCGCCCCCATCCCCGCTCACCGCCGTCCTCCCCGCGGCTGAACTTTACAAAGTCAGCCTTGAGCACCCTCAGCAGGATGGTGGCCAGGAAGCCCGTGAGCAGCAGCACCGTGACGCAGCTGTTGATGATGCTGAACCAGTGGATCTGGCGCGGGGCGGGGCGGGGCGGGGCGGAGCGGGGCGGGATGCGAGGGAGTGTGTGTGTGCGTGTGTGCATGTGTGTGCGTGTGTGTGTGTGCGTGTGTGTGTGTGTGTGCTTGCGCGCGCGCGCGTGCCCGCGTGCGTGCGTGTGCATGCGCGCGTGCGCGTGCGCGCGCGTGTCCACACCACCTTAAGCAATGGTTGATCACATGCACTGCAACGCACATCGCAGCACACACGTTCTTGGGTACACACACACACACACACACGCTCTCTCTCTCTCTCTCTCTCTCTCTCTCTCTCTCTCTCTCTCTCTCTTTCTCACACACACACACACACACACACACACACACAAGTAAACAGGTGTGCATTTGTCCCCTCCCAAACCACTGCAAGGCCCACCTCCAGGTGGACCGGGTTCAGCGGGAACCTCTCGTAGCGCTGCAGCCTGTCCTCGTAGGGTATGGTGGTGGGCACCCACTTCACGCTGTAGGTGAAGGCCACGGTGGGCAGCTCGGCCCCCTCGCTGACGTCAGCGACGTGGGCGGGGTCCGTCAGCACGTTGATCTCAATGACCCTGCGGGGTTTTGAGGTTGAGGGCATTTTTTGGGGAGGAGGGGGATGGCGGTATTTGTTGTGAAGGGTGTGAGTGATTGCTGCGGGGGGTTTTGGGGTTGGGGGTGTTGAGGCAGGGGTGCTGGGGCGACGGGGATGCGGGTGTTGACGCGGAGGCTTCGCATCGGATCTTAATGCGTGTGAGTGGGCGGAGCGAAGGCGAGGCGCCGGCGATAAGGGGGACCGGGCATCACCCGGCGTCACCCGGTGTCACCCGCCGGTCACCTGTCCCCGTTGTACTTGATGTCGAAGCTCATGTGGGTGAACACGTAATAGCGGTACTGGGGCTCACCCTGCAGCGGCGGGGGATCGTCAGGGCAGTGATACGGGGTGGCAGTGGCAGTTGGGTTCGACACAAGGCGATCATCTGGGGGTCCCCAGCCGACACAGAGCTTAATGCTTGCAGCAGCGAATTGCCCGCTGAGAGGCGCAGCCCCTTCCTCTGCACCGCGCGCCTCCAACAAGGCGGCATGGAGGGAGGGCGCGAGGAAGCGATGTGAAAGCGATACATGCGCCACAAGCAACACATGACTACATTGAAACACGCGCGCGCACGCACGCACACACCCACACACACCCACACACACACACACACACACACACACGCGCGCGCGCGCACACACACACACACACACACACACACACATAAACACACCCACGCACGCGGGCGCACATCCTCACCGAGTTGGGTATAATCTTCTCCACCTTGCCCACAAAGCCCCACACCGGCAGGTTGTCGTAATACATCTGGAAGTACCAGTCATCACGCACGGCCTGGTGGTGATTGACGGTGTTTTGGTGAGGGTCCCGGGCGGTGTGTCAATGCGGTGCAGTGGGGGCCTCAGGTATGAGGTGCGGGGTTTCTGATTAAATGTTTGCACAACTGCCGATATAACGTTTTTGGTGAGGGCGATTTTGGGGGGTGAGGGGCGGTTGTGAGGTTGTAAAGGGAGCAAGAAGTCCAAGCACTTGCCCGAATGCTCGTCACAGGGGGGAGTGGGTGTTGTCTGTAGGCCAGTGTGCTGGTGCGGGTGTTTCTGGAAGCACACAAATGCGAAGCACCGTCGCTCGGTGACGACCCAAGTGCGTCAAAATCCTCTTGTTGTTCCGGGTTGCTGCCAAGGTCTGGAGGCATGCAGCGGTGAGGAGCCGCCGCGGGACCCCATCCTCGCACGCAAGCTGCTGCGCATAATGCATGTGCGCGTGTCTGCGCATCTGCATCCCGCTGGGGTCCGCTGATCACGCCCCACCTGTCTGTGCCCCTCTCCCTCTCACTCCCCCCCACCGCCTCCCCTCTGCCAAGAG
>NW_014007740.1:0-2709 GCF_000611645.1 Monoraphidium neglectum | reverse complement strand
CGCCCGCGCCGCCCTGCTGGCCGTAGACCGCGGCCCCGAGGTTCATGACCTCCTTCTGGAGGTCCTCGGACGCCGCCTTGATCTGGGCGGTGTCGTCCGAGGCTACGGCGTCCTTGACTGCCTTGATCTTGTCCTCGATCTTGGCCTTGAGCTCGGACGGGACCTGGCGGGAGGTGCGCGAGGTTGATGTGGGTGTTGGTTTGGGCATTAATCTGGGGGATTGGGAATAGCGAAGGTGGGGAGACGGAAAGTCAAACCATACTCGAGTTTGTGAGGGGACCGCAGGTCACCCAGACAAGCAGCTTTCAGCCGCAGGCCCGGCGTCCCGCAGCGCTGGGTACGGGCATAGAGCCCCGCCCCCTGATTGTACATTCAGCGACTGGAAAGCGTGCAAGCCAAAAACGGTGTGCCAGCAATGCAGGCGTGGCACCCAAGCAAGGCCCCCACCAACCAACACCCCCTCAAGGCAAGTTGATTCAAACCGTCTCACGCAGCCCGCCTCGACAGCCGCATCCCCAGACTGCCCCGCCCTCTCCTTACCCCCAGCCCGACACCAACAAGCCACCAAGGGAGGCGTCAGGCCCGTCGCACCGAAAACAGCACACAAGACCACGCCGCTCTAGCAACCAGCCTGTTGATGCAGGGGCGTGCCGACCCACCTTGTCTGCGAATTCCTTGAGCTGCTTCTCGGACTGGTAGACCAGGCTCTCCGCGCTGTTCTTGGCGTCCACCGCCTCGCGCTTCTTCTTGTCCTCAGCAGCAAACCTGGGCGGCGCGACGCGGGGGCAGGCGGCGGCGGCGGTTGCTGGGTTCTTGGGTGCGACGTGGGGTGTGTGTGTGTGGTGCGAATTGAATGGGGACAGCGCGGGTTCGTTAGGTGAACAACGGGGAGAATGGAGAGCGATGCGGAACCTGCCGCAAGCCGGGCGGCGGCCGCCCGCCTCCCCGCCCATTCTCCCGAGCACCCTTCGTGCGTGCGAGGGTGCGCCGCAACCCCTCGGCCGCCGTCCATCATCGCTCTCAGCGCCCGCCCTTCTTCAGAGTTGACTTTCCCCACGGTACCACAGCACTCTCTCTCTCTCTTGCACACACACTCACTCACTCACTCACTCACTCACACGCAAACACACACTCTCACATACCCAAACACATGTTTGCACACACACAAATATGCATATACACACTTTCCCACCTGTCTGCCTCCCCGACCATCTTCTCCACCTCGTCCTTGCCCAGGGTGGACGCCCCCGTGATCTTGATGTCCTGCTTCTTGCCGGTGCCCTTGTCGGTGGCGGTCACGGACAGGATGCCGTTGGCATCAATGTCAAACTTGACCTCGATCTGGGGGCGGTGGTGCGTGTGTTTGGGTGGGGGTGGGGGTGGAGGAGGAGGGGTTGTGTGTGCATAGCATGTGCTGTGTTTGAACGTGCTACCCGACGGACGTGCCGCAGCGCCGCGGCGCAGCCACAGCCAAACACCGCTGAGCGCTCGCATCCCCCTCGCCCGGGCCCAAGGGCAAATCAACCCCCCGCTCCTCCCCCCCTGCCGCAGTTGCGCGCCGCGGGCGCCGCGGCTGGCCGTTCAGATTCCACCCACACCTGCGGTATGCCGCGCGCCGCCGGCGGGATGCCGTCCAGGCGGAAGTTTCCGAGGCTCTTGTTGTCGCGCGCAAACTCGCGCTCGCCCTGCAGCACGTTGATCTCGACGCTGGTCTGGCCGTCCGCCGCGGTGGAGAACACCTGTTTTCGTGTTGGGGCGTTCGTGGGGGGGCCGGGGAAGGATGGGTGTCAAGGCGACGAGCAGCTTTTCATCATCAGGATGTTTGGAAGCACATGTGGGGATTGCAAGAGGGTCCGATGCGAAGGAAGCCGGCGCGGGCTGCAGTCGAGGGAGCGGCAGAGGGCAGGGCGCCTTCTGATTTCCCGCGCGGCGCCGGCGGTGGGGGCAGGGGAGCGCCTGGCATGGAGGCAGGCGCGCGTTATTGAAGGCGCGGCGGGGCAGGGACGAGCAGGCGCGCTGGGTGCTGGTTGGCGCGTTGCGTGAAGGGCGCGCACCTCGCTCTTGGAGGTTGGGAGTGTCGTGTTGCGGGGGATGAGCTTAGTCATGACGCCGCCGAGTGTCTCCAGGCCGAGTGACAGCGGGGTGACGTCCAGCAGCACTATGTCTGACACCTCGCCAGCCAGCACGCCCGCCTGCGTGGGCGTGTGTGTGGCAGTTGAATTGTATGGCTGTGTATGCAAAGGCCTGTGCATGGAGCGCATCCGGCTCGCGCGTGCACCGAGCAACGGCTTGGCGTCCCACACTTTTTTGAGCAACCAACAAGAGCAGGCAACCCGCGAGGCCACATCTGCACACGCTTGAGCCCCCAAGCATATGCGTCTCTCATAAAGCCTGTCGGTCTGGCAGCTGCAGGCAGGCTCTGCTTGACACGCCCCAGGGGTGAGCCAGGGCCCTGGGCCGCGGCGGCGCCTCGCCCAGCGGGTATTGCGTCACGGTGACGTGCAGGCAGCAAACGGAGCGGGCGCAGCGGGTGCGTGCCGGCGCGCCCCACGCAGACCCACCCACCTGCACGGCCGCGCCCAGTGCGACGACCTCGTCCGGGTTGACCCCCACGTTGGGGTCCTTGCGCGTCATGCTCTTGACAATGTCCTGCACCGCGGGGGTGCGCGTGGAGCCGCCCACCAGGATGACCTCCTGTATGTCTGGGGG
>NW_014007741.1:0-2710 GCF_000611645.1 Monoraphidium neglectum | reverse complement strand
GCGCGGCGCCCTCGTGCCGCGGCCGGCGGGCCGAGCTGCTCGTGGGCGGCTGCGACGGTCCCGAAATCCTGCCCCCCGGCTCACGCGTGAGCTCGTGCCCCCCGCGGCCCTTGCCCCTGCCGCACCTCGCCTGCCCTCTGTCTCCCCCCCCCCCCACAGGAGGAGGGCGTGCCGTTCATAACCCTGGTGGCGGAGGGGGAGGAGCAGGGCAAGGAGGACCCGGAGCAGTGCATCTTCAACCCGACGCTGCTGCTGGCCGCGCTGGAGGCCTGCGGCGTGGACAACGCGCGGTGAGGCGGTGGCCGGCGGGGCGGGGGGCACGCGGCGGGCCGTCTGGGCGCCGCTCGGGGCGGCTGGGCGCGCTCTGGCGTGCGTGTGGCGGCGCCCGCGCTGGTTGGGGGATCAGTCTGGTTTGTAGGGGGTTCCGTTTGCTTTGTAGCTGACCAGCTCGGTTGTCCACTTTGCCATTTCAGAATCGAGATTGAAGGGGGCAAGGAGGTGCCAGTGCTGGACAATTCAGCCCTGGGGTGGACGCTCAACATACAGCAGGTGCGCCGTAGCTCCCGCGCAGGCGTGCCGGGGCCGCGCCGCTCGCGCCCGGCGCGCCGCCGTCGGCCGCGCCGCGGCGAAGCTCGCTTGCTGCTCCGCCCCCTGCACGTCGTGCCGCCCCTCGGCGCCGGCGAGACCCCGCCGCCGCGAACCCAAACCCCACCCCGCCGCGCCACCCCACCCCACCCCACACCACACCACACCACACCGCCCCCAGTCGGGCGTGCGGGAGGCGCCAATCCAGGGCGCCCCTGCCCCCGATCCCAGCAGCAGCAGCAGCGGGCGCGGCGCCGACGGCGACGCCGAGGGCGAGGAGGAGGAGGAGGGCGATCCCGACAGGGAGCAGCCGCAGCGGCTGGTGCTGATGCCGCAGGAGCCCATCAGCGTGCAGCGGGGAGACGCGTTCATCACGTTCTACCCTGGTGCGTGGTTGCGTGCGCGCGTGTGTGTGTGTGTGGGGGGGCTGGAGTGCAACGTGGCGGGCATTGAGGATGTGCGGAGCGTGGGGAGCGTCGGTGGACGGCGTCAGTGTCGCGTTTGGTGTGGCGAGGATGCGGCCTTGGGTTTGGGGTTTGGGTGGCAGGGGCGACGAGGAGGGGGGCAAACGAGAGGAGGAGGTGAGGCAGGCGGTGTTGTGCCCCCTCGCTAGTGTCGTGCTTGCGCACAGGAAAGGAAGTGTTCGGCACTTCTGAAACACAGACACACACACACACACACACACACACACACACACACACACATACACACACACTCACACGCACACACACACACATGCACACACACTCACGCGCACACGCGCACATACATACACACTTACGTGCTCACGCGCACACGCATCTACTTCTGCTGTGTGCACTCCACCGCCAGGCAACTGGTTCAAGATCACTGCCGGCGTTGACGTGCAGGACGAGAGCCCCATCATTGGTCAGCAGTGGTTCAGCTGGCGGGTGTCCAGGGACTACCACTTCAGGTGTGTGTGTGTGTGTTTGTGTGTGTGTGTGCGTGTGTGTGTGATTTGTGGTGGAGGGAAAAACACAGTGCCACGCCGTGGTGTGGCCCATTGCCACATGATGGCATGTGTGGCACCACGTATGGCGTTTGTGGAGTCCCGTGCCACCTCGGACTTCCAGCCATACGCAACCTTGTTTTCTGCCAGCGCAGCCAGCACATGCAATGCCCGCGCGCGCCCCTTTGGTGCGTGCTGCGGCCTCGGCGGCCGCCAGCCGCCGGCTCCCGCGGGTACGCCGGCCGCCACGGTCCCGCAGACATGCCACCCTAAGCCCCGTGCCCACCTGACTCCACCCCCTCCCTCTCGCGCTGTTCCCCCCTCCATCCACCCCCCAGGTACGAGCTGGCCCCAGCGCGCGGCTGGGTGGCGAGCGTCGACCGCCTGTTTGAGCTGCGCAGCCGCGGCTTCACCAAGTGCGGCGGGGAGAACCTCTTCGTCATCGGCCACGGCGACCGCTGGTGAGCAGACGAGAGCGCGCTGTTAAGCACAGGCCCACACCATTCTGTCGAGACAGGGGGGTGCTGGTCAACACAGGCCCACACCCCTCTGCCGGGACAGAGCCCGCTGCCGCTTGAGGATGACCCCTGCCCCGCCAGCCCGGGCGCCTGGCCGTCCGCAGCAGGTCCGCACCGGCCCCGCGCTTGTCAGCAGCAAAACCGCCGATTCCGACCCCCTGCCACAGTCTTGGCCAGCGTCCCCCTCGCACCGCCCCGCCGACCACGCGGCCGCCCATCCCGCCCGCCCGCCCACCTGCGCCGAGCACCTATCCCCCCGTCCGGCTCACCAACGGACCGACCGACCGACGGATCGACCACCCACCTCGCCATCCGGCTCACCAACGGACAAACTGACAAACCAACCGATTGACCGCCCGCCAGGTGGGACCCGCAGCTCGTGCGCTTCCACGACGACGAGCCGGCCCGCCACCAGCTGGTGCAGCTCATAGGCGCCCTCTCCCTCGCGGGCTTCAATGGCAACAGCGGCCTGCCCGTCGGCCACGTGGTGGCGTTCAACGCGGACCCAGACCTGATGCTCGACTTCACACGCGCTCTGCTGAGCTCCTGCCAGTGAGTGGCGGGCGGGCGTGAAATATGTGTGGGAGCGAGGGGGCGGTGCATGTTGGACCGGCCGGCGGCGCGGCGGGTGGGGGTG
>NW_014007742.1:0-2711 GCF_000611645.1 Monoraphidium neglectum | reverse complement strand
GCCTGGGTGGCACCTCAAAAGTACTAGGCCCGGTCCAAATCGCCCCACAACACCTCCCAGACAATGTGCAGTAAGCAGGGACAGGTGGAAGCTGGAGGGGCATGCCCCTGCGCAGGTGGATGAGGGCAGCGCTTTGGCTTGCAGGTCGTGCAGCGGCGTCGAGAGTTGGCGGCATGCGGCGGCTTCAATATCAATATGTTGCACACAAGTTGCATCCGGCATGCTTCACTTCCCTGATTGTACTTTCTTATGCACGTGCAATGCAGCTTAATTTTTTTGATGCATTATGTTCATGATTTTGGCTGGCACACAACCTGCTGCTGCACACACGCCTGGCTGTTGTGCAAACCGCCAGGTAGTCAGCATGCAGGCACCGTGGTGTGCCAACGGCACCAAATGTGAGTGCGCAACACACCTGCAACAATGCATATAGTATAGATGTATAATACTTTAATTTATAGCTGCAAACAGTCAAGAGGCTGCCCCTTGTAACGCCACTTCCTTATCAACTCCAAACCGGCTCCATTTCACTCCTTAGCCACACGGATATTAGCAGGGAGGCCTCCTCCTTACAGCCTCCTTGCATACTCCTTGGCGCGCAGTTAAGAAGGACCTTGAGGAGTGTCCAAGGAAAAGCCCTGTTCTTGCAGTGGATGAAGGTCAAATCCTGCTTGAATTTTGACCTGCAGCAGGTTTCAAGGTTATGGGGGCGATACCCTAGTCTGCACTGGCGGGTGTGGCCGATGGCGGGAGGGTGTGCACGGGGGCACATAAGGCAGCGACAACCATGGCTGTTTGCGGCAGGTTGATGACAATAGTACACAACCCACAGCCGTTCTAAAACTCAAAGACTGCCGCCAAGAAACTGCACAGGCATCAAGCGTTCTCACAGCCGCACCAGGCATGCACGTTGCTATGACGTCCCAGGTCGCGCCCCTGCTCTCAGGTACCAGCCGCAGGCAGCAGGTGCAGGCCTTCGGCAGCTCAAGGCCCTGCGGCCCCAGGGTGGCCAGCGCGTTGGCCGCGCCCTTGCCGGCGCCGTGCAGCAGGACCAACAGGGGGCAGGGGGGAGGGCTTGCCGGGGGCATAGGAGGGAGGAACAAAGAGTTCCGCGTCCCTTGAGCAGGTGGGCGAATGGGGGCCGGCGGGGTCAGTTGACGCATCAAAATCAAGGACGTCAGGGACGAGGAAAGGGGAACACCGCATCCATTTGATCCTGTGCCTGCCAAAGTGTCCACACAGCACCGGCGGACTATGCCTTGCCCCGTTGCAGGTGGTCGCATGTCATCGCTCAGAGGAAGCGCACAAAGTGAAGCGCCGCACGCCGCACCTGCTGCTGCTGCGGGCAAGGCTGAGAGGTTGCATTTTCCAGCCTTTCGGAGGCACCACCACTGTTGATCGCCAATTGGGACCGCTCAAATCACCGCCATGAGCATCGTAGCCGCCGCTCCCGCGCGCAGCGGGCTCCATGATACTGTACATTAATGATGGAGCTGATACATTTGCGGCCGTTGCTCAAACTCTGGCGATCAGAATCTTGTCAAAACTCAATTAGGCATTAATACAACTGGCTGGCACACGTTCATGATGACCTGCACGGAAACACTGACAGCGGCGACCTGCCGGTGACGCGGGCAGCGCCGTCATCGCACGGCGCGAGGTGAACGTTCGGCCGGCAGGCGGCAGTGACATTCACTCGTATGTGAGGGCAGACGGAGCGCTGCGGCGGCGTCATGGTGGTTGCTTAGTGCACGATGGTAGATGGTTGCAAGTGTGTGCGCGCCGTTGGAGCGAGGTGGTGATGGTGGTTGGGGTGGTGGCAGTGGCGGTTGGCCGACCTGACACGAAACTGCTGATACGATACAGCGGACAGCTACCTGTGGATGTGTTGGCCCTCGTGCTTGCTGCTGTACGAGCAAGTGCCTGCAGGGCGGGCAGGATGACGGGATGAGCACCATGACATGCTTGCTTTTGGAATCAGCTATGCTGACTGTGCAGATGTTTCGTCCCCGCAGATGCTGCTGCCCTCATAGACGCATCACCGCACACTTTCTCAGCAAAAACCCCGCGCGCCCCCGGCGACCGGCACTACCCCTCCCTCCCCCCGCCCGCCACTTGATGGCAGCCTTTTGCCTTCGCAGGTGCAGCGCGCGGAGAGAGAGAGAGAGAGAGAGAGAGAGAGAGACTACGCTGACGCCTCGCGCGGCTAGAAGCCACGCTGCAAGCGGCGCCGCGTCGGGTTAAGGAGAGGGGTGTGTGTGGTGAGCCACACACCCCACCGTGGAGACTAAGGGCATGTTCACGTGACGCCGCGCCCTTGACGCGGCCTTGACGGCTGGCAGTTGTTTGCATGCAGCAGTTGCGTTCGGCGGCCCCAGACAGCTGTCATGCTCTCTACAGCGTGCAGGTTGAGGTGCTTGAGCAGGGTGTTGTGTTTCTCTTTTGGTATCCCTAGGTCAGCCGCGGTCGTGACCATGCCTGCGTAAATTGCGCCTCCCACACCCAGTGTAATCACGTGTAGGTGGACCTGCCGGCGGGCCTTCTGCAGTTCCGCAACGAGTGCGGCGTGCTGTGCCGTGGCCGCTGCAATTGCTGGGTCCGGGTTTGTGTCCCTGCAGTACTTGATTTCCACGATATGGATGTGTTCCGCCAACCCTTTGCCTGCTGCCGGCACATGCAGGATGATGTCGGGGACGGTGTATGTGCCTGCA
>NW_014007743.1:0-2713 GCF_000611645.1 Monoraphidium neglectum | reverse complement strand
GCCCCCCCCCTCAAAAAAAACCATCGATTGGCTTTCACAGGTCGAGCAAGCCATGGACAGACAGCTTATAGGCCTCATGCGCGGCGGACTCGGCGGCGGCGCCGCCGCCGGCCCTGGCCCCGGCCCCAGCCCCGCGCCGGCCGCCGGCGGCGCCCGGGGCGCAGCGGTCGCACCCACGCCGCAGCAGCAGCAGCCGATGCAGGCGGTTCTAGGGACTCTGCGGGGCGTCGCATCCGGCGCGCTCGCGTCCGCGCTGCTCGGCCGCCGCACTGCGAGCTCGGACGCCGCCGCCGCCGCAGCCAACGCCGCCGCCTGCGACCCCGCCGCCGCCGGCTTCGCTACAGCCACAGCGGCGGCGGCGGCGGCGCCCTTGCGGCAGGCGCGGGGGCAGGAGGGGCAGGCGACGTCGCTCAAGCAGCTGATGGGGTTGCCGGAGGGGCCGGTGGCGCCGCCGCCGATGCGGTCGCTGCCTGCGGCGCCGACGAAGGTGTTTCCGGCGGCGCACAAGGGGTCGGTCTGCAGCGTGGCCGTCATGCGGCCGGGTGAGACGGGTGATGATTTTTGTGTGTGTGTGTGTGAGTGTGTGTGTGTGTTTGTGTGTGGATGTGTGTGTGTGTGTGTGTGTGTGTGTGTGTGTGTGTGTGCGTGCAAGTGCAGTCGTGTCGAACAGAGTTGATCCCGACACCACCGTGCCACGTCAGCACAAGCAGGGCCACCGCCCCCGGCGGCACGCAGGGATGGGCAGCTGGCTTGCAACGGGAGGCACCCACGCAGCGCAGGCGTGCTGCCCGAGCCCCTGCCAATCGTGTCGCGACCCTTGCCCTTCCCTTGGCCATGCGGCACTGTCTCTCGTGCGTATAGTATCTATCCACCGCAAAATGTGTGCCGCTTAAAAAAATCATTGCAAAATATCAACCGCAAACTATCTGCTGCCGCAGGGCACTTTGTCGCTACGTGTGGCACCGACCGCGGCGTCATAGGGTGGGACCTGCAGAACCTCACCAGCACCAACGCGTACCATGTGAGGGATCACATCGTATTAGTATCATGTGATGAGGGGCCAACCATAGCCCCAGCCAGCCCCCTGGTGTTGTACCTAAACTCAAATCATCATCAAACCCTGCACAATACAAACCCCGGCCGTGAATTTTAGAGACCGTGCAAAGGAGCCGTCCCCTCACGTGCCCCCGCTGTAGCTCATCTAGCGGTGATGTCTGGGCCAGCCAGCCTCGCAACTCTCCTGTTTTCTCGCAAATCCCTGGACCGCTCGAGCCCTCAAACTGCATACCACGTCCCTGATCCTGCCCACAACCCTCAACCCCAGGGCGCGGCGGGCACTGTCAACGACGCGGCCTTCACGCAGGTGTGTGGGGCCGCGCTGTGAAACAGCGCGTTGTACAGGGGCTGCGGAAGCAGGGCGGGCGCGAGGGGCGCCGGGGGCGGGCGCGGGTGCGGGGTCGGGGCGCCACAGGGTGTTCACCACACGGCCTGAAGCGCCCCTCGCTCCCAGCAGCGCCCTTGCCGGCGCCGTGCGCTGCCCTCGCCCCATTGCGCTCCGCCCTGGCTCCCCCCCCACCCTGCCTTTGCCTAGCCAGGTTTGCGATTTCAGGGTTTATAGCTCATAAGGCAACATCCCAGCCCTGCTCCTGACATTCAAACACGAAAATGACCCCCCCCCAAACCCCCAGGACGGCCGCCGGCTGCTGGCGGCCTGCGGGGACAAGAGGATCCTGTCTTGGAGCTTCGAGTCGGGGCGCCAGGAGCACACGCTGACGGGACACGGGGGCGGCGTGCTGTGCGTGGCGTGCAGCGCGCTCGACGCGTCGGTGGCGGTGTCAGCGGGGGAGGACCGATGCGTCAAGGTGGGGGTAGGGTATTTCCTTGTGGGGACTGTTGGGTTTGTTTGTGTGTGTGTTTGTGTGTGTGTGTGTGTGTGTGTGTTTGTTGTGTGTGTGTGTGTGTGTGTGTAGTTGAAAGGTGGGGGTCTTGGCCACGGGCAATTTGTCCCTCTATGCGCCGCCCAAACGCAACCTCCTCCCCACACCATTCCACGCATCCGCTGGAAACTAAAAAAAAAACATCCCCGCCCAAAAGCATCTGTTGTCCCCACTGGACCCCGCTGAACAAATCATGAACCCTGCCAAACAACTCCCTGCACCCGGCCAAAACCCTAAACCCCAATCCCTGAACCCCGCCAGGTGTGGGACCTGCAGCGCGGCTTCTGTGTGCGCAGCTTGCCCTGCGCCAAAATGCCCTCGGCCCTGGCACTGTCACTGGACGGCACCACCATTCTCACAGGTGTGCATTGGGGGGGGGGGCGGCCGCAAGTGGGGGTTACATGCGATATATAGGCCTACCTATCCCCCACCCTGCCCTCTTGTTCAACCCCTGCCCATTCACCCCGCTCCCTACATCCCCCCCAATGCATTGTTCTTGTTCTTCATATCACATCTTACCGCAACCCCAACACTCCCACCCCCCCCAGGCCACCTTGACGGCAGCCTGTGTCTGTGGGACATGCGCCAAGACAGGGCTGGCGGCAAGGCACTGGCAGAGGTGCGCAGGCATGCGTCATGCCCCGTCTCTCAGCCCAGCTGTGACTTCATCCCCTTGTGCTGCCCTGAACACTCAAAGGCCCTTGGCGCGCGGCGCCATAACAGGGGTGCTATGACATGAGCAAGCGCTGCGTGGATCCCCCCACCCACCCAACCCC
>NW_014007744.1:2047-2875 GCF_000611645.1 Monoraphidium neglectum | reverse complement strand
CTCCGACCTCAAGGCGCGCAACGTGCTGCTCAAGACCGCCCTCGTCGACGACAGCCGCGGCTTCATGGCCAAGGTGGCAGACTTTGGGCTGTCCCTGCAGCTGCCGGAGGGCGCGTCGCACGTGGACGGGACGTTCCAGGGCACCATGGTGGGCAGCCTTTTTTGGGGGGGAAGGTTTGCCTGGCCGTCTGCATGGCCACTTGGCTGCCTACCTGCCTGCCTGCCTGCCTGCCTGCCTGCCTGCCTGCCTGCCTGCCTGCCTGCCTGCCTGCCTGCCTGCCTGCTTGCCTGCCTGCCTGCCTGCTTGTCTGCCTGCCTGCGAAGATTGTTATGTTGGGCCCCTTCGGCCGAATGCTGTCGATCAGACCCGGACATGCGACGCCGGCGACCGGCTTGCGTCCGTGCTGCGGACTACCCAGGGGAACACCGCCCTCTCTTGCCGGGCAAGACGGCAGGGGCCGGACGGTGGGGCGCCTTTCAACGCCGGCGTGTGTAGGGCGCCTGCTTTCTAAGCAGCTGTGCCCACCATCCGCTGTTTCCGCCCTGCACCCCCTCAGACCCACATGGCTCCTGAGGTCATGACAGCCGGCCGCATTTCCAAGGCCAGCGATGTGTACGCGGTGAGCAAGCAATGCGTGCGTGCGCATTGTGTGTGTGTGTGTGTCTCTGCATGTGGGTGTGCGTGTGCGTGTGGGCGTGAGCGTGTGTATGCGCATGAGCTTGTGTGCTTTGGCCTCCAGAGGTTGTAAACTGAGGGAGGCTTGCGAAGCAACCATTAAGGATCTTGTGAAACGGCGACCTGGTGCTTAACTCTCCACTGGTCAAGGC
>NW_014007744.1:0-1886 GCF_000611645.1 Monoraphidium neglectum | reverse complement strand
CGCCCGCCCCGCCCCCGTCCTCCTTTCAACACCCTGCTTTGCCTCCCCTTCACCCCCCCCCCAGTTTGGTGTCCTCATGTGGGAGCTGTTCACGGGGCAGCACGCGTTCAAGGGCATACCACGCGCCCTGTTGGGCCATGAGGTCGCCTACCAGCAGCGGCGGCCCCAATTTCCGGACGGCTGCCCCTTCGACTTCCAACTGCTGGCCTGCAGGCGCGCGGGCCCTGGAGCGCGTCGCATGGCGCGGGGCCGTGCGTTGGGGGGGCGAGTGGGGACGGCTTCTTGGCTGCTAGCGGGCTCATGCACTGTGGCGTGAGGCAGCAGCTGCGCAGGTGGTATGGCGCACCACACCAAGTCTCAGGCTGCGGGCAGACGGCCCCTATCCTCCAAAGCGCCCGCTGTCTCCCTGCGCGAACCTCCCCCACCTTGGTTCCTGGCCGTCGCCGTGCAACACAACACGTCACGGCAGCACTCGCATCAAAAACCCTCGCGGATATGTCACCTGTCAGCACCACTCCAGCTCCCTCAACCACCAGCGGCCGTACCCAAACCTGCGCTCGGCAACCGAAACCCCTCGTTTCGCCCCAGCCCGTCGCGTTGCGCCCCACCACGCTGCTGAACACCCCACCCACCACCCATTCCAACCCCCCCTCGACAGATGCTGGGAGAGCGACTATACAATCCGGCCCACCTTCTCAGACATACTGGAGCAGCTGCAGCGCATGCGCGTGCGCCTCCTGCAGCACGGCAGCGACGGCGCCGTCCACAGCGGCGCCCTCGCGTCGTCCGCCGTGCACAACACGTCGCCCCGGCCGCACAGCTTCTCGGCGGCCGCCGCCGCCGCCGCCGCCCCCGCGGCGGGCGCGCCGGTCGGCTCGTCTGTCGGCGGCGCGCCTGCGGGGAGCCACGGCGGCGGCGACAGCGACGGCAACGGCGGCGGCGGCGGTGGTGGCGGTGGTGCGCCGGCGGCGGCGGCGGCGGTCGGCGGCGGCGGCCTGCTGATGCCTTCGCTGGCGCAGCTGGCGGAGGGCGAAAGCGCCACCTCAGCGGGGCGCGCCGGCAGGGTGAGGGCTGAGGCTTGGGATGGTGTGGGGAGGGGAGGGGCCGTTGCCCGGGAATGGGACGGCCCACAGCCAGCGAACGCGGCGCCTGACCTCGGCCCAGTTGTCCCGTGGCCGCACCGGCCGCGGCTGCACCACTGGCCGTCCTTCTCTGAGGCCGCCCTCTCTCATCCGCATGCTCCTGACCTGCGCCTCCAGCGAACGGCGCCCACTTGCACACCCACCTGCTCTCAACGCTGTCGCGCTGTTTCGACCCCGCAGCAGTCGCCCCGCCCCAAGAGCCGGGAGACCCTCAGCGGCCGCGGCGACTCGAAATCATTCTACATAAGCCAGCCTGACAGCTCCGACGACGACGACTGGGGCGGCCGTGCCCACGGCCACGCGCGCGGCCGCGGCGCCAGCGGCGGGCTGGGCGCGGCCGCAGGCGTCAGCGGGCTCAGTAGCTCCGACGGCGGCGATGGGGACGGCGGCAACAGCAGCAGCGCCTCTTTGGGGGGTGTGGCGGGAGGAGTAGGACAGCGGGGGCGGGAAGGCGAAGGGTCGCAGGCGGGCGCCGGGGCGGGCGCGGGGGCGGACTTGCCTACCATCACGCGCGTCGCGGCGCTGCTGTGGGGGCGCGACGCGCCGGGCCGGCCTCCGCAGGAAGGCGCGCCGCCAGCAGTTGAGCAGCGGCGCCAGCAGCAGCAGCAGCAGCTGCTGCAGCGGCGGCAGCAGCAGCAGCAGCAGCAGCAGCAGCAGCAGCCGCCGTTGGTCCGGGCCAGCCCCGGCAGCGCACCCGCGGCGCTGTCGTCGACCCACGACGCCCCGCAGGGCGGCGGACCCGAC
>NW_014007745.1:2016-2919 GCF_000611645.1 Monoraphidium neglectum | reverse complement strand
CGCCCGCCGCGCCGCGCCCCGCGCCCCCTCCTCCGCCTCCGCCGCCGCGCCCGTCGCCGGCGGCGCCGCCCTCATCGACGGCAAGCAGATTGCCGCGGACATACGGCAGGAGATCGCAGCAGAGGTTGCCGCCCTCAAGGCCGCGACCGGCAAAACGCCCGGCCTCGCTGTCGTGCTGGTAGGCAGCCGCAAGGACTCTGAGACCTACGTGCGCTCCAAGAAGAAGGGCTGCGCCGAGGTGCGCCGCCGCGCCCGCGCCCGCGTCGCGGCCCGACAGCGACACCCCCAGTGCGTGCGTCGCGCCCGCGGCTCCTGCGTTCCCCGCCGACGCAGCAAAACCCCGAAGCACGCAAAACACTCTGTAAACCCCAGGTTGGGTTTGAGAGCTTCGGGACTGATCTGCCTGAGGACGCCACTGAGGAGGAGGTCCTGGCGGTGGTGGAGGCGTACAACGCAGACCCCAACGTCCACGGCATCCTGGTGCAGCTGCCGGTGAGCTGCCGCCAGCGCCTGGGTAATGAGCGCGGCGCGCGGCGGCCGGATGCGCGCGTGGGCGGCGGCGGGCCCCCGCCGGCCCGGGTCCGGTTGCTACGCGCCAAAGAGTTGCGGCCGCAGCAGCGGCGGCGGCGTGGCAGCTGCAGCGGCAGCAGCAGCTTGGGGCCACCCCTGGGCCGTCCAAGCGGCAGCATGGGCCCGCCAGGCGGTTTCCGGCGGCGAGCCCGACCCTCCCTCGCAAGCACACTAGGATCCAAGTGGGCGCACAGCCACTGCCCTCCCAGCCTCGCCCCGCCTTGATCTCCCCCTCCTGCCGCAACGTCCCCCGTCACTCACATACCAACACGCCCCTCACACGCATGGCACACCGACACATCCACTCACCCCCCCCCCAACACCCCTCACGCC
>NW_014007745.1:0-1811 GCF_000611645.1 Monoraphidium neglectum | reverse complement strand
CACGCCCACAAACCTGCCCGCTCCCCGGCCGCCCGTCTAACTTCCGCCCGTCCGCCTCGCGCCCGCCCGCCTCCCCGCCAGCTCCCGAAGCACATCAACGAGCAGCGCGTCCTCGACGCCATCAGCCTCCATAAGGACGTCGACGGCTTCCACCCCCAGAACATCGGCGCCCTCGCCATGCGCGGCCGCGAGCCGCTCTTCGTCTCGTGCACCCCCAAGGGCTGCCTCGAGCTGCTCAAGCGCAGCGGCGTGGCGCTTGCCGGAAAAACAGCCGCCGTCGTCGGCCGCAGCAACATCGTGGGACTGCCCGTCGCGCTGCTGCTGCAGAACGCGGACGCGACGGTCACGATGGTGCACTCGCGCACGCCCGACGCGGCGGGCGTCGTGCGGGGCGCGGACATCGTCATCGCCGCCTGCGGGCGCGCGGAGATGGTCAAGGGGGACTGGATCAAGCCGGGCGCGGTCGTCATCGACGTGGGCATCAACGCGGTGGATGACGCGGCCGCGAAGCGGGGGTACCGGCTGGTCGGGGACGTCGATTTCGCGGGCGCGTCCACGGTCGCGGCCGCGATCACGCCGGTGCCGGGCGGCGTGGGGCCGATGACGATCGCGATGCTGCTGCAGAACACGCTGGAGGGGGCGAAGCGGCAGATCGGCGGCGGCCGCTGAGCGCATGCGGGCGGGGGCTCCGGCGGCAGCTGCGGCTGCGGCAGCAGCGGCAGCTTGGGGCCACCCCTGGGCCGTCCAGGCGGCAGCCCGGGCTCAGCAGGCAGTCGGCGCGGGCGCGGGCGCTTTGCGGGCGACGCCTAAGGGTTTGCTCGGCGCGTGGGGGGTGGCAGCAGTGGGGGGTGCGCGCTTGCGGGCGCTGGGGCCGATGCTGGCAGCCATAGGCCGCGGCCGGGCCCCTGCTTCGGCGAGAGGCTGGCGCAGAGGCGAGGCTGGTGGCGCGGGCAGACAAGTGCGCCCGAAATTGCAGATGCGCGAGGCTTTGCCGGGATGGGCCGGCAGCCTCGTCATCGGGTCGCGGTCCGCGGCCGTTCGCCTGCGCCACAGCGGCGCACGCTTGGGCCGGTTGGCGGCGGCGGCGGTTGGGCGCGTGCCCCTTGCAGTGGTGTGTTACGGGTCGACCCCTCTAGGGTGCTGCGATGACATGGTGACGCCCGCCCCGTTTCATGGCCCCACACATTGCTGAAAAGCACTGATTCATATATTTGAAGTAGTTCACACCGGCAACGGTAAAAGTTGATGCCTGGACTGTCTTGCCCTCACCACAGCAATTGCGGTCCGCAGGCATAGAATTTAAGCAGGTGCAGTCTACGGCTGACGCTGTGAGGATCCAACCACTGACAAAGTCAAAACACTGTTGATAACAGGCAGGGTCGGGCAGCAATCTGCAAAATCAATCGGCGAGCCCAAGCAGCTGTCATGCACACAGTGAACCAAAGAAAAGGGACACATGCCGCACACTGCCATGCGTGATCACTTGCGCATGTTCCACAAGCCGCCGCCGGGCGAGCCCTGCGCAGGCGGCTGCTGCTGCTGAGCTCCAAACCCGCCGCCGCCGCCAAACGCGCCAAACCCGCCGCCGCCGGCAGCAGCTGCGCCGCCCTGCTGGCCAAACGCTCCAAACCCGCCGGGCTGGGGCGCCGCCGCACCAAAGCCGCCGCCAGCCGGCTGGCCGAACGCGCCGCTGCCGGCTGCTCCCTGAGCCGCTGCCGCCCCGAAGCCGCCACCGGCGGCGCCCCCCTGCGCGAACGCCCCAAAGCCGCCGCCGCTGCCGGCCGCGCCCTGCTGCGCGAAGGCGCCAAACC
>NW_014007746.1:0-2714 GCF_000611645.1 Monoraphidium neglectum | reverse complement strand
GGGCGGGGTGGAGCAAGGCGGGCAGGCGCAGAGCGACTCTTGCGTCGCCTCCAGTTGAAGCTTCTTCAAACGCGCGGCATCCGGCGGCCCGCCGCGGGGCCGCCCCACGGAGCTGTCCCTGCTCCGTGCGCGCGCAGCAAGGTTGCGAGCAACCGCGCGCCCCACGGCCGGCGCGCAGGGAGCGGCCCCCGACGTACACGCGCGCATGCGCATGCGCATGCGCATGCAGCACATGCGCATGCAGGACTTGCGCATGCGGATGCGTATGCAGCATATGCGCATGCAGGATATGCGCATGCACATGCCCTTGCATGCGCCGCGGCGCCCGGGCCACCTGCGCGAGGTCCTGCTGAATGGCGTTGAAGCGCTCCTTGGCCTCCCCCTCCAGCGCCACGCCGCCCAGGACAAAGTCGCGCAGCTCAATCTCAACCACGCGCTGAGGGGTGGCGGGGTCGTGGGGGTGTGGAATTTTGAGGGTTTGGAGGTTGTGGGAGAGGGGCGGCCGTAGGAGGGTTGAGAGGGGGAGGGGCCGTTGCGGGAGGGACTGTGTTGGGGAGGGAGCAGGGTTGTGAGGGGAGCGGGGTGGGAGCGGGGTGGGCTGCGTGTGTGCTGAAAGTTGGTCTTGGGGTGGGAGGCGCGGGCCGCGCGGAGTGGCGAGAGGGTGTTTGGTGGATCGAGGCGCTCGACGTACTCAGCTCGTGTGCCGAAACGCAGGCTCTCTCGGCAGCGGGGCGCGGGCAGAGAAATCAGAGGGGCCAGCCCTTGTGCTCACGCCACCCTGCCGGCTGGGCAGCCGCGGCGCCGCCGCCGGCTGCTGCCACGCCGACCGTCTACCCCGTCGGGTGTGCTGTGTTGCAGCCAAGTCCCCGCGCCCATCGCAGACTTGTTCCGCATGGGGTCTGAACCCCTGCTTTGCGCGACCAGCCGGCCGGGGGTGATGCCGGGTATTGGAGGTCATCACCCCCGGCCCGGTACGCCGCCCGACAGGCGGCGCCCCCATCCCCTGGAACCCCCGCGAAAATCCTGCAGCTCGCCCCTCAGAACGGACCGCCGCCGACGCACGCCCGTAGGGAAGGGGTCGCGCCCACCAACCCCGCCGTGGGGCACTGGCACCCACCTGCTGCGCGGGCGTCAGCTGGCCCCAGCCCTCCCCCTCGCGCAGCGCCCTGAAGCCCTCGTACAGGGGGCGGCTCTGGCTCAGCCGCAGCCCCAGCGCCACGTTCTCGGGCTGCACCTCCTCCACCGCCTTGCGCAGCGCCTCGGTGTCCTGCACGCCCTGCGAGCATGGTGCGTGGGGCAACACGACAAGTCAGCCGCCGGCGGGCTGGGGCGCGTCCAGCTGGCGGCGCCTGGCCGGAAGCTGGGCGAGTCGACTGCATGCGAGCTGCTGCGCGGCAGCTGGCGGCCCCGCGGGTGGACCCCTCGCGCGGCGGGCGGCGCGCCGGCGCCCGCGCACCTTGAGGTGCGACACGACGCCCCACGTGCGCTGGTGGCGGTCGCTGATGCGCTCGAGGGGCTCCACCAGCCCCGCCCACGTCGGCTCCACCGCGGCCTCGAGCGCGTCGATCTGCTTGTGCAGCTCTCCCAGCAGCGCGCGCATGCCAGGGACCACGTGCTCCGGCTTAACCTCGTCAAATTTGGGGAACACGACGTCCTGGGAGGGCGGTGAGGGGCGGTTTGGGTTGGGGTGGGCGGCGGAAGGCGTCCTGTGCCCGGGCGTTCCGTGCGGGACGGGCGGCGAGTGGTCGCATGATCACGCCTCGCGCGGTCACGCCGCGCATGCGCGCACGATCGGCCCATGCGCCGTGCCAGGGGGCCAGACCATCGTTTGCGGTCGCTCACCGCGAGCAAGGGGTTGCTCAGGAACTCGGCCTTGGCGTCCACCTGGGACTCCTTGGCCTCCACCGACGTGGTTTCGGTTGCAGCAGCCATGGCGGTTGTGTTGAAGCGCCTCTGAGAAATGCGCTCCTCAAAAATCACAGAGCGCGCCTGAAGGGCAACTTGGGGTCCCGCGCTGAACGATCTGTGAGCGATGAAGGTCGGCCTAGCGCAAATGAGCGACCTAGAGGAAGAGGAAACATCATGCCTCGACAATTGAGTGCTGCGCAGAACCATTTGAGCAACCCTGGAGACTGCCGTGGTGGGAGGACCGCGAGCTGTGTGCAGCACAGAAGTGGCGAGAAGCAGCAGGTTGAGAATAGCACAGGCGTTGGAAGAGGGGAGCAGCATTTACGTACGAATCATCAGGGGGCAGGCTAAGCAATTGGCGTGACATCAAGCTTGCACGCGCACCAATGCTACCCGTGGTGGTGGTGTGTGCGCGCAACCGCAGGGCAGATGCGCAGCCCCATTATCTAATGGGTGGCCACACAGGCGGTCCACCTGCCCGTATCGTGCGAGCTAGGCAGGCACCCACTGCCGTGGCATGCAGCAAGGCGTAGCATGCATTGACCGTGATTGACCATCACAGGTCCTACACCAGCAGGGCTCAGGGCATGAGGATTCTCTCAACATGACATGCTTGTGCTTCTATGCCATGTGAGATCGGCTTGGCAACCGCGCTGAGCTTGTTTATTGCAGGCTGCCTCACAACTAGAGAATCCTCCGTGGCGGGAATATCACACCGCGTCTCCTCAATCTTCGGGTTACAAAAAGGATTGTTTGAGTTGAAAACTCCAGCGGCAGTCGACGCGGCTGTTCACACGCGCATCATC
>NW_014007747.1:0-2715 GCF_000611645.1 Monoraphidium neglectum | reverse complement strand
GGGTGAGTGCGCGCGAGGTGCGCGGCGACAGGTTGCGAAGCGTGGCCCGCCGGCAAGGCTTCAGGGCGGTCCCAGCTGGAAAGCACGCCGAGACGCGTCTCGCGCGGCCCGACTGCGCGATCAAGGCTGCCGTTGAGGGCAGGTAAGGGCCAACGATCTACGCGGTCTCCGCCCCGCAGCACTCCTCACATGCCGCGGCCTGAGGACCGTAGAAAGCCTCAAGCCTGGCAGCATGATTCCGCGCCGAGCCAGCCTTGGAGAACCACAGGTGGCGCAGGGTGGACAGATCGTCCTTGAGGTCACTCAGGCTCTTCAGCGAGTTGAACGACCAGCTGTCGCGCCTCAGAGACCCCGCGGGACCCCGCTGACCCTCCGAGGAGAGCTTCTCGCCACCGCGCCCCATCTCTGGTGATGGGCGGGCTCAGGCGTGGGGTGGAGGTGTGCTGGAAAAGTCGCGTGATCGCGACCAGACGGCGGGAGAAAGCCGAGGATTGAAGAATGTGCGTGTATGAGGGTGGCAGAGGCTGTTTGGGCGACTGCAGCACCCGTCACACCCGCGATTCGAAGGGCATCAGGCATCGCCAAGGCACAAGCAAGGGACATATACCAGCCCTGCACCGCACTGGCCGTTCATTCCTTGTTATCGTACGTCAAACAAGCCACACTAGTGGTGGCCCGGACGCGAGTCCGCGCGCGGGCTGCGCTTCGGTCAAGCATGGCCGCCGTTTTGGCGTGGCCAGGGTTGCATGGCAGCATGCGCACACACGGGTTGCTGCGCCTCAATTACGACACTCGGCAGCACCCGCACCCCCGCTGTGCGCTTGAGACATACTGGTGAGCAGATTCCAACCACCAGGGCACCGAACGACCCAGATGACGGACGGGCCTTCGGTTGTGATTACTCACGATGAATGCGGGTGACGCCACGGCGCCCGCTCCACCACCGTGCGTGCGACGACGGTTGGGAGGCAGGCCTTTCTTCATGGGGTGGCGCAACAGCATCCTTCACGGCTCACCACCAACCCCGGCTGGGCAGCCACAAGGCACCCACATGGCAGGGGTGGGCAGGAGGCAAACCCCAGTTCCACGTGCACGGCTGCGACAACCGCCGCTGCCCATCAAGCCACTGTGCCCGCCACTCAGCGCAAGCAGGCAGCAAAGCATACACATACACATACACAATAGTGGCGCTCGTGAACGCCACCGCCGCCGCCGGGGCGCCAGCTGTGCGCTGGAGAGGAGGCGGAGGCTGGCAGGTGGGGCCCGCCCGCCGCGCGGCGCAAGGCGCCGGCGGCCGGCGGAAGAAGGCAAAAGCACCGCCGTGCACGCACGCCGCACGCAGCCGTCTCGGCCGCGGGGCGCGCGCGGGGGTGGGGGGAGGGGGGCTCCCCGACCCTGCAGCGGTCTGCAAATGGGGGTCGTTTTGTCTCGGTCCGCTGTGCTTCGAGGGGCGCCTCCAATCAGGTGGGGCCGCGCCCTCCGCGCCAGACAGGGGGCGCGCAGCTGGCGGGCTCCGCGCCGCTCGCGGGGCGCTGGAGGGGATGAGAACACACGGGCGCAGCTCTCGTGAAAAGAAGAGCGCGTGGAGCGCGGCCGCGGCAAGGGGGCGGCGCGCGTCCCGGCGGCCCGCGCGGGCGGGCCGCCCGTGCGGCGGAGGAGCCGGGGGTCAACTGTGATACAGCCGATTGAAGGGTGCCTGCGGCCCGGGGGCGGCCGGGGCGGGCATGCGCGCTGCTGCCGAGGGGGCCGGGGCGCGGCCTTTCCAGATAGGCGCACCACGCGCGGCGCGCCTGTCGGCGGCCGTCGCTCGCAGGCCGTCAGACGCGCTCCTAGGCTCGCATAGGGCGGGCAGCCGGGGCGGGGCCGGTCGACGTGGGGCGCGCACGTGCACGTGCGGCTCAACGGAGGGCGCGTGCATCGCCGCCGCGGTCCACGTCGGAGCGGATGCTGAGAAAACACGAATCTGTGCATTCGACAACGCTTTGGACCGCGGAGGGCCCAGAGCAACGGCCCAGGGCAGGGCGACAGCAGACGGGGACCGACGGGCGCGGCCCTTTGGGGGCGCCGCGCCGCGCCGCACGAAGGGCTTCTTCTGGAACCAAGGGCAAACGATGAATCCCCTTGAAATCAGTCTCCGACGGAATGAACAAAGCAAGTTTGCTAGGGCGGCAGCAGGCCCGCGCGGCGGGCGCACACACACGAGCGCCCGGCGCAGCCCACTGCGGCCGCGAAAGTCAAACGCACGGACGCCGCCGCCGCCGCCATGCGCGGCGCGGCGCGGCGCCGAAGAAGGGGGCATTTGGCATCACGACTCCGCTCCTTTCCGCGTAATAAACCCGGGCCCTTGCGGCCCGGCGGCCACGGGGCGCGCGGCGCCGTCGAGGCGCCGGCTGCGGCCGACGTTGCGCTCGACAAATTCCCTCCTCGATTGGCTCTACCACTCAACTGCTGCGAACTTCGGCAGCTGCTGCTGCCTCTGCGGCCGCCACCGCCGTGGCTTCGACACCGGCTGTTTCCCACGGCGACAGCCGCCGCCTTGGCAGCTTCCGCTGGTGCAGTTTCACCCTCGGCAGCTTCGACTTTGGCAGCTTCCACGTCCGCAGCTTCCGCCCGGCTTCCTCCTTCTCAGGCGTCGTAGCTGCGGCCAGAGGCGGTGACGCGCACCAGGGCGCGCTCGGGGGGCACCAGGTAGTAATCCTCTGATGAGTCATGGGG
>NW_014007748.1:0-2714 GCF_000611645.1 Monoraphidium neglectum | reverse complement strand
GGCGCGGGGAGGGTGGTGGTGGTGGCGGCGTGGAGGGGGGGGGCGGAGACGGGGCGCCCATCCGCACCTGCCGCCAGGCAGAGTGTCCCGCGGCAGCGGCCCTGCGAGAGCGATGCGGTTGGCAGGCAGCACGTGTGTGTGGCACGGAACAGCAGTATTATGCAGAGCGATATATAAGAAACAGGACTGTGTGCAGATCTTGAACCCAACAGTCGCGGGGCCCGACCTGCCCTCCAGGCCTCAGGCCAGCGCGGGAGCAACGGGCTGAGAACAAACAGGCGGGCGGCAGCACACATGGCAGCCGCAAGCACAGCCTAGCGTCGAGGTGCACGAGCGAGGGGGCTGGCGCACGGGCGGGTGGGGGCGTGGCGGCTCACCCTTCTGGTCAATCGTGGCAGCCGCCGCGCCGGCCTCCTCTGCAGATTCAAGCGGTTTCCGTTTTGGTGTTGGCGTTGCGATGAGGGCGATAGTGATGGTGGTGGCGTGGGGGGGTTAAGCGAGCATGAACCCAGCGGAAAGGATATTGCAGTCCAGGAGACGCAGCTTGCCCGCCCCTTAGGCAGCTGGAAGAGCGGCGCCAGCATACCGACCGGACCGCTTCCCCTTTCTTTTTGCCACCTCCCGCCCCTCGCCCCGCAGGCCGCCCCTTCTGCCAACCCCACGCCATCCCCCTGCTCAGCCCGCCTGAAAAAAGGAATGCGAAAAGCAAAGAGCAACAGCCCCTTTGGTTAAGACTCGCGTTGCGTCGCGCCGCACCCACCCGGCCGCTTCTCCAGCGGCTCGAGCGCGCTCTCGCTCGGCCGCAGCGGCGCCAGCACCGCGCTCAGCTTGCCCTCGGGCTTGACGCGCTGCCGCCGCAGTGGCGACAGCAGCGTGAAGCGGCCCAGGCCCGCGGCCCCTGACAGCGACAGCTCGCAGCCGGGGGCGCCGCCCGCGCGGCCGCCTAGGGCCCCGTCAACCTGGGGGCGGCGGGGGGGGGTGTGGTTGGTGGTCGTGGGCGTTTGGAGACCTTTTGGGTGGGAGCTGGAGCTGGAGAGTCTGTCGCGCAGTGGGCGGATTCGCAACGGCAAGCCGCCGCCGTGGGAGGGGGCGGCGGGGCTGGATCCAGTGCCTGGGTGGCCATGACGCATGTTGCGGACCAGCTGGAGACGTCAGAGAGCGCACACATGCACGCGCTGCCCGCCACTTGCAGCAACACGCGCGATTTGTGAAAGCCACTCCCGTGGCTTTCACGGGAGCACAGGAGCAGTCCCGGTCCTTCAAATCGTTCAGACGCGGGCCGACTGCCAAACTTTGGAGACCCTTGACGCAGCCGAAACCCCCTGGGACCTGCGGCCGCGGTCAGGCTGACGCCCCACCTGCAGGCCGTGGAAGCTGACTTCGATCTCGAGGGAAGCTGCCCCGAGGCTGGACCAGAACTGGCAGAGGGTGACCTCCAGGGTGGAGCCGCCGATGACCCTGGGGATGGGGTTGTTGCGGTTTTGTGGGGCGGAGGGGCGCGGGTGTCAATAGCATGTCGCTTCCTTTGGTCTGGTGTGAACTCATAGGCGGGTGGGGTGGGCCGCAAAGCGGCGTTGAGAACGCCACAAGACTCTCTTTTTGTATGCAAGTGGGGAGACTGTTGTGAATGCGATCGGGGCACCATTGTTGTGTGTGAGTGGAAGAAGGACCCCCGGATCTGGGGTCCCTTGGGGCGAGGTGCGGCTGCGTAAGCTCGGCAGTTGGCGAGCGGCCGCTGATTAAGAGCGAGCACGACGCAGCCGCGCTCAGGGGCGCATCGTGGGGTGACAAGCTTTTGCTGTTTGGTTGCAGTTGGGCGGCAGGGTTTGGGTTCCCATGAACGAGCCATCATGTCTGCTATGACTGTGTGGCGACGCGATGAGGCATGATGAGTCACCTGAACTGCGCGGAGTACTCTGAAGTTGGGCTGAGCGTCAGGTTGGTGCGCCACTCGCTGGCGGTGTAGCGCGTGCCCGGCGCCAGCTGGCTCGCCCTGGGGTCATGGGGGGTATGGGGACGAGGTAGGGCTGGGCGTGGGGATGGGTGTGTGCGCGTGTGTTTGTGTGGGTGGAGATCGATCGGGATGGAAGGGTGTGGCATGGGGGGATGATACATGGTATGGAGGAGACACCCGCGGGGGAGGCAGGAGCGGCAAGGCGCACATGAGAGGTGCGCCGCGGGACGCGTCTGGGAGTCGAGGAGTCGGGCCCGAGGCGGACGGCAGCTGCAAGGAAGCTGGCCCCCGCAGAGGCTGCTTCTATGTGCCAGGCAACGCCTGGTCTGCACGCGCTCCCGACCCAGGCCCCTCTCCCGCCAGGCGCGGGCGCGTGTCGCTGGCCTGACATCCGCCCTGCGACGGCGGACACCCGCACCCCATCCCACCCTTCCCCTCATTCAACAAGGCATCAAGTTTACCCCAATGCACGCGTGGGAAAGCGCTCGCCTGATGAGGAAGAGCTTGGGAGTGTCGAACTCGCCGCCCTTGAACGTGGCCTCCGCCCACGTGGCGCCGTCGGGCACCGCCACAAACTCCCGCACCTCCTTTCCTGCAGACAGCTCAACGGGGCCGAGCTTGAGGGTGTACGGCGGCGGGTGCTGCCCGCCGCCGTTTGTGGTGGCAACAGCGAAGCCGCCGCCGCCGCCGTCGCCCTCCGACCAACCGGCGGAGGAGGCGGCGAGCGCGCCGCCGTCCGGCGCCGGCGTGACGCCCGGCG
>NW_014007749.1:2220-3258 GCF_000611645.1 Monoraphidium neglectum | reverse complement strand
CGTAGCTCCGATCCTTGCTGATGACGGTTTCAGGGGCACCCAGCAACCTCGGGGCCGCCGGCTGCTGCTGTTGCGCACGACCAACCCCCGCCCCCCTCCGGCGCCCCCCCGACCCCCGTGCCCTTTGTGTTTGATATCCAGCGGCGACCAGAGGTCACCGAATTGCAGGCTGTGCCGGACGCGTTCGTGCCGGTGATGAAAATCGAGGTGCGCAGTGGGTTGGGGTGGGGTCTGGATGGTGGCGGGGGGCTCACGTGATTTGGGGCCAGCGGCCAGTGTCACAATAGATGAGAAGCGGATTCAGCAGGCGGCGGGCGGCGGCGGCGGGCGGCGATGGGCTGCGGCCACGCATGGCGGCAGCGGGCGGCGGCGGCGGTCTGCGGCGGACGAGGACGGCGGCGGCGGTAGCGGTCGTGTGCCAGGGAGCGAGAGGAGTCGCCCGGCAAGGCAGCAGTGACTTTTGGGGTGGTGGGGCTAGATCACCAGCTAGCGGCAGCAGCGCCTGGCTGCGCCGGCCGGCAGCAGCAGCAACAGCAGCAGCAGCAGCAGCAGCATCAGGCCAGGCCTCTCGCCGCCCCCGCCGCGAGCGCGGCAGCCGCCGCTCCTCCAGACCCCAAAGCCTTCCTGGGCGATTGAGCGGCGGTGGGGGTTGGCCTGGGTGCACCGAACAGGCGAGCCGGGACCCCGACCCAAGAGAGCACTCAACCCCCCATCACCAATACCAACACCCCGCCCCCAAACCCCCACCCCTCCTGGCAGTTTTCTGGCATCAGCGTTGACCTGCTGTATGCGCGGCTCTACTCCCCGGTGGTGCCCGCTGACCTGGACATCGGCGCGACAGCCACGCTGCGCAACACGGACGAGCAGAGCGTGAGGGCGCTCAACGGCTGCAGGTGGATTTTTGTGTGTGTGTGTGTGTGTGTGTGTGTATGGGGTGCGTGTGGGATGGGGGGGCCAGGGGGGCGAGCGCGGAGAGGAGAGGGCGGGCGGGCCCTCAGCGGCTGCAGGTGCCGTTGCAGGCGGGCAGCCGCGCGGGCG
>NW_014007750.1:0-2716 GCF_000611645.1 Monoraphidium neglectum | reverse complement strand
CTGACGCCACACCGCCCCCGCGCCTCTGCCCGGCACCCCCCTGCCCCCCCGCCCATGCTGCCAGCGGCTTTCGCGCTCGCTCCCCCCGAGAGTAACCCCACGCAACCCCCGTGTCACCCGACTCGCCCCGTGTCACCCGGCGTAACCTGCAGGTGAAGTACAGCGGTACCATCGGCCAGTCCAGCCTGCTCAACCACCAGTCCGTGTCCAGCTTCCAGTGCGTCGGCCCCACCAAGGACGGCAAGCCGGTGGGTAGCTGCCGGGCAGCTTCTCTCCTCAAAAAACCAGCGTATGCTGGATATGAGCTGCGGGTGGAGCGGTGGTGTTGCGAGCGATGCTCTGCGCCGCGACACGAGTAAGCGAGCGGGGGGGGCCGCGAGGAAGCATGGGGGGTGCTTGCAAAGCATCAGGGGGTTGGCGCAGGCGCGATCGCGCGCCGCAGCTGAGCGCGGTGCACTGCGCTCTGCGCTTTGCATCGCATGCCGGCGCCGTCGCCCACCGGTGCGGCAAGAGCGCTCCGCGGGCCCCTGCGTGTCTGGACGCCCCCGGCGTTGGGACCCATACTCCAAACCGCGTGGCGTTTCTTGTCGCAGCAATTATGCCCACCGCTCTGCCTCCCTTCCCCACAACCACATCCCCTCCCATCCTGAAACCTCCTCCCAACGGTTTTGTTTTGGTGAATCCTGCCCGCAGCTCCTGAAGGCCTGCACCGCCAACACCAAGGACGGCTGGTTCTCCTCGTCCAACGGCAAGAAGTGCATCAAGAAGTACACTGGTGGGCGGTGGGAAGTTCAGTGGGAAATCCAGTGACGATGAAGTTGACGGTGCCAGGGGCGCGGCGCGGCGACCTAACGCTCGCGCGATTGCGAGGTCGCGGCGCCCGCGGCCAAGCAGAGGGCGTCAGCCGCGTGCAGGGTGCGCGCCGACGGCGGCTGCCCCGCGCTCCCGCCGCCGCCTGCTGCGGCGGGGCCGCGGGCCCTGCTATAGCAGCCACGCCTGACGCCTTCTTCTCGCCTGTACCGATCTTCAGCGCGCCCGCGCGACCCCAACTTTAGTGGCAGCTGTCTTTCAGCAACCTCATGCACTCCCCTACCCCCTTCTTGTCACCCGCCCTGTCACCCGTCACCTGTCACCCGTACCGCAGACACCTGGGCCATCGGCGACAGCGTCAAGCTGGAGAAGGCCAACTGCGTCAGCGTGAAGGCCGCCGCCCCCGCCGCCGCCAAGCCCGCCGGCCACTGAGCGCCGCCCCGCCCCTGCGCTCGCGCGGGGGCCTCTGCTCAAACGATGCCATGTGATGTCATGCGGGGTGTGGGGTGTGTTGCTGTTTGGCGGGGCGGTCGCGCGGCTGATTTTGACCCCCGAGCTCGCCGGCCCGGTCTTCTTGTGAGCCGGGCAGGCGGGCGCAGCCCTCAGCAGCCGCTGCAAAGGAACCAGCTCGGCCGGCCTGCGGCTGGCTTTGGTTGTTTGATTCAAAACCGTCGCTGCTCGTCGTCTGGCTGCAGGGGTGCGGCGTGCAAGCTTGCCTGCTTGGGACCAGCAGAGGCGCATGCTGCGATGTCTGCGGCTGGCGTCAGCCATTGATTGTAAACACATGGTGTCACATGGTGACGGTGACTCGCTATGGAGTGGCTGTGTAGTCACTGGGGAGTGCCCATCGCATCATACGCATTCATGATGTGGGACCAGATCCCTTGGGCAAAGTTCAGCGGCAACACGGGCCTCAAAGAAGCAGGGCTGCTGCTGCGGTGGAGGGCTGCGAGCTGCCATGGAAGCGCAGCGGGGCAGCTTCGATGCTGCATGTTACAGGGCTTGCCAGCTGTCTTGCTCAGGCGGAGGCACGTTGTGTATGTGAAACGGGGCTGGCTAGGAAACAGGTGCCACGAGCAAGTGATGTGGGGCAATCTGACAAGCTGCAGCCCAGAACGCACATTCGAGGGTGCTTGCGTTGCCAAGCTGCGCATACGCCGCGTGCATATGCGGCGTGTGCGACGCAGCACGTGTGCTCTGCTGTTGCGGGTGCTGCGAGTGCCTGGGGGCACCGCAACTGACGTCGCGCCAGCAACGCACCGCTACATTGAGCTTGTACGCCCCGACTTCAAAATTGTTGCGGGGTTGTGCAAGCAGAAACAAATCAAGCATGCATGCAGCCGGCTTCTAACAAACATATGCAAGGGAATTAGTCAGTGGGCAAGGCGGAAGCTGGGCACGCGGGGGCACGACGCCGCGCCCGGCGCTTCAAGGCGTGGGCGCACGTGAACAATCACGCAACCGCCGGCGCTCCGGTGGTGCATCAGCGGGGAAGGAGGGCGGAAAGGTCTGTGAGATGGGTCCTATTCAAACGTCGCTGACACCGGCGGCGGAGCGAGGCCGGCCACGTGCCTGAGCGCGGATCAGAAGTAGGGTTGTTATGCAATCTTCGAGACATGGAGCGATGTCTTCAGTCGCAGGCTGCTGCTTTCGATCAAATACAAAATCGATCCGTCCGGGGCTCTTGACAGTTGGTGGTACGAGGCTCGACAGCCGGCGCGCGCCGGCCTGGGGCGGGTCCGAGCGGCAGCACATGCACAACCTCGGACGTGCCACGTGGTCACCTCCCGAGCACGGGGTCACTTCCCGCCCAGGCTCCATCTGGGGTACTGCGAGTAGTAGCCGCCATAATTGCCGTATGAGTATCTGCTCGCGCACTCCCAGGTCCACACCAGGGAGCAGGGGC
>NW_014007751.1:1941-3382 GCF_000611645.1 Monoraphidium neglectum | reverse complement strand
CGCGCGGCGGCGGCGGCGGCCGCGGCGGCGGCGTGCGAGGAGGCGCGGCTCGCGCGGGCGCGGGCGGCTGCGGAGGAGGAGGAGGGACGACTGCGAGGGCTGAGGGCGGAGCGGGCGGCGGAGGAGCAACAGCAGCAGCAGCAGCAGCAGAAGCAGCAGCAGCAGCAGCAGCAGCAGCAGCAGCAGCAGCAGCAGCAGCAGCAGCAGCAGCAGCAGTCTAAGCAGCAGCAGAAGCAGCAGCAGCAGCAGGCAGCAGCGCCGCCCAGACCCCTGTGGTCGCGGGGCGCGTCGGCAGCACCGTCCTGCACTGCGCACCCGCGGTCCGAGCGGCAATACCAATCGCTGCAGCGCCAGCGCGGCGCAGATGCTGGCGCCGGCGCCGGCGCTCCCACAGCGCCCGCAGCGCCCGCCGCCAAGGCCGCGGCGGCTGGGCGGGCCGCGAACACGTCACCAAAGATCCGCACGGCTCCTGTCGCGGAGCGAGGAACGCCCGCGGTCGCCAGCCCCCGGCCCCGGCCGCCGCCACTTTCGCGGGCAGACGGCGCGTGCGGCGGCGGCGCTGCGGCTGCGACGGCGGTGGCGCCTTCACCCGGCCTCAGGCCGGGCAGCACCAGCCCAGGGCGCGCGGCCAGCCCTGGGCCCCACGGCGCACGGCGCACGATCGCGCCCGGCGCCCTTGGGGGCGCACCTGACAGGTATCAAAAACACATGGAGAGACTCAGCGCGGCGCGCCCCGAGGCTGCGTCCGCGACTCCTCCGGCCTCGGCCGCAAAGGCGGGGGCCACAAGAGGCCCGACGGCGCGCATGTGGCACTGAGCGGCGGTGCGTGCGCTTCGCAAATCCATATGCGCACATGGGGGGGCTCGAACCGGCGTGCTGCGGGTACCTGCAATGCGTACAACAGCGACCGATCCATGTTCTTCTTTGAACACAAGCTGACAAGGCTTGATGGGCCCCATGGGCTCGAAAACCAAAGGGGTGATTTTGTGATTTGTTGCCAATTGACAAGGGCTCTTCCATGCGAACCGGCGGGATGAATGCCGTGCCCACGGGGCAAGGCAAGGGAAACCAGGGCTCTTATGACCAAACATTGAGAAAACCCAAGGCAGGGGGCCCTTCAATGGCCCAGCCAGCCACCGGCACTCCCAGGCTTTGCTGGCACGCGCACAAGCGCGCTGCGCTCTAATTTATTTTGGCGCCCCGGCCATCAGTGCTGCTGCTTTGCGAGTGGATCCAGCCCCAATGGCACCTGCGCGGCGCGGCGCCCTGGGCCGGCCGCCGCCGCCTCGTGGCCCCGCCTACGCGCAAGGGTCCCCTGGTGTCTCGCCGCAGCAGTCACGGCGGCGCCGCGCGCAAGCCGGGCGCGAGCACCACCGCGCTCGCTCGCGCATGCGCGGCGCCCCACGCTACCTGGCCCTACCTCCCAGGGGCGATGTGCGTC
>NW_014007751.1:0-1274 GCF_000611645.1 Monoraphidium neglectum | reverse complement strand
CTCCCAGGGGCGTGTGCGTGGGGGGGGGGGGGGGCAGATGTGGTAGAGCAGCTGCCGCTCGCGCAGTGGCTGCATCTATTTGCGGCCTTCGCATGCGTTTGTCATTTTTCGCCCCATGCGGCAGCTTACTTATGGCGGGCTGGTGCCTTGGCAATTGCAGCATCAGGATCGGCCTGCACTGTGCGCGCGCGCACGTGCGCACGCACACACACATACACATACACACACACACACACACACACAGACACACGCACGCACGCACACGCACGCACACACACACACACGCACACGTGCACACACACACTCCTGCGCGCCGTGCAGATGGGGAACGCTGTGCAGTAGCTTGCTTTGCCTTGCGATTTTATAACTGTTTAATGCGCCACGCGCCACTCGCAAGGCATCACGCAGTCGAATCACTCCCACGCATTTGACACACATTTCCACAACGCCCGCCGCCCTGTTGGCGGCCCGCTACCGAGGCGGCCCATTCAAAATTTGAATTTGAAAACTCGCGCTCACGCCGAACCAGGCACCCCGGCCTGGTTTTTGCAGGCCAGGCAATACCGCGCGCGTGCCTATGACCCCGCCAGCCCCTGCGGCAGGTGCGCGCAAGGGCCCCAGCTGTGCAGCCTTAGGACGCGTTGTGAAACTCGCCTGTCCTTTGAGGGCGCGGGCTGTGCTCGAGCTACTTTTTCATGCGCACGTTTGGCACCAAAAAGTGGCCTCATCTTTGCCTGGCGCCGTGGGTCGTTTTGGGGCACGCAAGACTGCGGCCCCGCCGTCCCCAGTCTGACTGAAGAGCGCCCCGCCTTTCTGTGACTGACATATTGGTTGACCACCAACCTTGCGAACCAAGACGGCTCCCTACCCGCCAAAAGGGCAGGTATAGGGAGCAGGGGCTGCCTTTCTTATCCGCCCCGGCCGACGGGCCAGCGTCCCCCCGCCACCAAAACTTAGCCACGCCTCCCGCTGAACGGCTTCCTTCCCAAAACGGCGGGCGCTCGGCTTGGCGCGAACTCCACTTACATGAAAAACCAAGCGGCATGACTGCAAGCACTTGTAACACTAGCACTGATTCAACTGTTTCCATAACAACAAAGCTTGGTGCCTCACACGCGGCAGCGCCGGTCAATTTCACAGCCGTACGCATTCTCACGCCAGCCGCAGCCCCTGCAGCGCCGGCGCCCGCACCGCCACTCCGTCCAGCACGCCCCCCACCGCCGCGCCGCCGCCGCCGCCGCCGTTGCGCCGCCGCGCCGCCGCCGCCGGCGCGG
>NW_014007752.1:0-2715 GCF_000611645.1 Monoraphidium neglectum | reverse complement strand
GGGTTAGGGGGGTGGCATAGCAGGCGCAGTGTTGGGCTGAGTCTCGCTTGTCTGTATCACGCTCAGCGCCTCGGCTGCAGCTGCCCGTCCTGCTCTCCGGTCCAGCCTCAACTGGCTGCGTGCGCTGGGCCCCATGATTGAGCCCCATCCCCAATCGAGCAACTCGCCCCCTGTCCTTACTGCTGCCCGCCGCGCGAACACACACACACACACACACACACACACACACACACACACACACACACAACAAACGCTTCAACCCCCAGCTCCAACGCTATGGGCACACCTTGACAAGTTGGGCCCCACACGCCCACGCAACCACCCCCACCCAACCCCAACCCACCCAACTCCCCCCAACAGGTTTGACCTGCTCCATGTTATGGTGGACGAGACCACAGAGCTCATGGACGAGCGCATCGCGCAGCACATCGTGGCCCTGCACAGGAACCCAGGGGTGCGCGCCGTAGCCCCCCGCGGGGGCCTGCCCTGCGCAGGGGCCTCTGGCCCTCTTGCTCGGGCTTTTAACGCGGGGCTGGAAGAGGGCTGTGTGCAGGAACCCGGCGCTGCGGGGCTGCGTCACCCCGTCTTGCCTGTCCCGACCCTGCCGCGGCTGCCGCGCCTCGACCCACCGCTCGACACACCCTAACGTCTGGCTCTTGCCACCCACCTCACACACACACACACACACACACACACACACACACACACACACACACACACACAACTCCGCAGTCTGTGACGCATGCTGTGCCGTTCAGCACCGAGTCCATGCAGCGCTACATCAAGTACGCGCGCGCCATCAAGCCCATCATCACGGAGCAGGTGGGGTGCCGGCCAGGGTTGAGGGAGGCGTCACGGCGCAGCAGTAGCAGCAGCAGCAGCAGTTGGGGGACTGCAGGTTCCAGGGTTGATCAGGGCATCAGCTCTGAGCAGCTGGGGAGGCTACTGCGAGAAAGGGCGTGCGTAATCCAAAGGGGTGTCGGGGTGCGTTGCAGCGCATGCTGTTCCGCCTGGCGGCTTCTGGCGGCATCGCTCTTGCCAGCGAGTCGCTGTGCTTGGGCCTGCTGAACTCCAAGCGCTTGAGCCTTTGCCAGACCCCTGCTTTCTTGCACTACAAACACAAATTTGCCAACCAATAGTGACACACGCCACACACACAATCACACACACGACTGGCCCCCCAGGCCCAGGCCGCCCTGGTGCGGTCATACAAGCGGCTGCGGTCGGAGGACGCCGTGCCGGGCAGCCAGAGCGCCTACCGCATCACGGTGGGTGGCCCCTTGCTCGGCTTGGCTCGCGGGCGCGGCGCCGTGGGGGCCGGCTCTTTCCCGATACCTGGATTTGGGGGCATGGGATTAGAGGGCTTCGGGAGGAGCATTTGGAGGGATCCCTCTGAGGGCCATCTCGGCTGCGCCCCGGCTGGGCTTTGGGTTTTGAAAAGGGTATCCATAAAGCGCACATGCCCGCCTGGCTGCCCGGCGGCCGGTTGGCTGGCCCCGGAAAGGGTCCCAAGCCCGCGCGACAGGTGCCTAACCCATGCCCAGGTGCCCGACGCCTCCCTCCGCCCACCACCCTCCTCACTGTCCCCGCGCCCTTGCGGCCGCCAAAGCTGCGAGCACCTCAATCGAGCCCGCGAGGCCCCCCTCAACCTCCCTGCCGCCGCCGATCGTATCGCGCCCTCCCGACCCTCCTCCCTCCCCCAGGTGCGCCAGCTGGAGGCGCTGGTGCGGTTGAGCGAGGCCATGGCGCGCGTCTACTGCTGCGAGTCGGTCGAGGTCGCGCACGTCGCAGAGGTGGGCTGCTTCAGGGGCCGGTTGGGGGAGTAGGGGTCAGGGGATCGCACGGGTTGTGGGCGCATACATGGCCTTTCGCCGTCCGCCTTGCTTGGCTACCCGCACTGCTGCTTTGCTGCTAGACACGATCAAAACGCATCTATACACAACACGAACCCACCCTTCCCCCGCCCCAGGCCACCAAGCTGCTGCAGGCGTCCATCCTCAAGATTGAGCAGGGCGACCTAGAGCTCGACGGCCTGGCAGGGGCACCCATAGACGAGGTGCGCACACGCATACGCAGGCGCGCATGCAGGCGTAAGCGCACGCGCAAGCACAAGCGCAAGCACGTGTCACCCAAGACAAACCTTGAATCTGACCCATCATATCGGCATTTGTCTGCTCGCGGCGTTTTATTGAGGAAGGGGGGCCGGGAGGGGCTAGGGAAAGGGGTGAGGCGCGTGGCTCGGGTGGCGCCGGGTCAGAAGCACGCACCTCGATCCGAGTGCTTCGCATAACGGCGGCGCAGCTGACCCCAACGACCACCAAGCAATGCCGCCCAACACCAACCGACGCCAATCAACGCCATCTGGCACCAACCGACACGAACCAAGACCGACCGACGCCAACCGTCACCGACCGTAACCCGCTAGGTCACTGGGGAGGAGCTGCCGGATACCCACGTGGAGGAACTGCTGCAGGGGGCCAACCTGCCGCGCGGCAAGACGGCGGACGTGACGCAGCCGGTGAGCCCCACCGGAGGGCGTGCGACAGGGGTCAACGGGATCCAATGGGGCGCGGCGGCGGCGTCGTTGAGGGGGATTATGTGTGTCGTCTTGCGTTCTGCTGCTGCTTTGGGATTCGCACTGCTACCCCCCACTGGGGCCCCGTCTGCGCGCCCGTGTCGCCGCTGCTCCTGGGCTTGAGCAATGGAACTCTCAAA
>NW_014007753.1:0-2720 GCF_000611645.1 Monoraphidium neglectum | reverse complement strand
GGGCGCGGCAGGTGCTGTACGGCGCGACGGAGCTGCTGGGCGGGGACGAGTTCGTGGCGCAGCTGGAGGAGCTCGGGAGGAAGGGGCCGTTGTAATGCCCGGCGCGTCAGATCACCAGATCATCAGATCGCTTGCAAAAGCGCAGCCTGTGTTTGGCAAAGGAATTGATTGGGCTTGGGGACGGCCTAGCCCGCCCCAGCCGCGCTGAAGCCGAAAGTTGTGAGGGCACGGGCGGCTCCTAGGCAGAGAACTGGCAGGTTCCGCCTCACATGGTGTCAAGGTGCTCTGGGGTCTGCCAGCTTCACCCAGCTGCCGCCGAGATCCTGGGGTCAAGCGGGCCGGTCGAAATGGACAGTCCGCACCTGGCCAGCAGCGATAGTAAGTCAAGGGTGGAGGAGCCGCCGGTTACATACATCTGCACGGCGGCGAGCGCGCGGCGGTCTCGAGTGCTGCCCACCTCGGCAGCCGTGCTGGCAGCAATATGCCTCGCAACAGCCGCCAAGAATTGGCGACCGGCCCCAACACACAGCCAGACGCGGAGCAAGCCTTTAAAACAGAACCAAGCAAGCCGTGCACCAGCAAACGCGTGCATTCCAAAAGAAGGTTGTGCAGGACGGCAAAGAGAGGCGCAGTCACAACTGATGGTGAGGCCAGAAACAATCATGTTATATGATATGATATGATGTTACGGCCCTCAACGGCGGTCCAAGCCCCAAACAATTGGCAATACCACAGGGCTTATGCCGGCAGGCGGACAGCGTGACGCCCCAAAGCAGCGCCGAATGAAGACGGCGGCGAGCGGGCGCGCCCACAGCCACACGCCGCGGCGCGGCGGCGCAGGCCCGCCCCCCCCCCCACACACGCACACACATCACCCACAGACGGCCGGCAGTCGCCGCCGCCGCGGACCCCCGGCTCAGCCCTGCTCGCTGGTGGGGGGTGCCACCTGCACCTCCACCACTGTGAAGCCCTCCGCCGCACAGATGTCTGGATGAGCGCAGGGTGTGCGTTCGTGTGAGAGAGGGAGAGAGAGTGTGTGTTTGTGTGTGTGTGTGTGTGTGTGTGTGTGTGTGCGCGCGCGCGTGTGCGTGTGCAAGCATGGGGACAGGACGAGGTGGAGAGTGCAGTCAGGTGTCCGCGACCTCAACTCGCAGCACGAGGCGCATGCTGGTGTGGGCTCACAAGACAGGGGAGCTCAGTGCAGCGCCCAACACTTGGCCAGATCCCACGCAGTCCTAAGCACAGGACCTCATCGCCTTTACCCACACACGCAAACATCTCACACCCGCCAACACACACGCGCGCACACAAACACACACACACACACCCACACACACACACTCGCCTCGCACCCATCACCACACACACACATCAGCACGTTGCATCCATCAACACACACACATCAGCACTTTGCATCCATCAACACACGCACAAGCACTTTGCACCCATCAACACACACACAAGCACACAGATTCACACACACAGACACACGCATACCTTGCAGCAGCACTTCCTGCTCCTCCCCCATCGGGCAGAACGCCACGATCGCGCCACCGCTGCCCGTGAATTTGGCCGCCGCGCCCACCGATCTCGCAGCGTTGATCATGCGAAGGTTGAGGTCCCCCAGGGCCGCGTCCCCAAACAGCTCCCTGGACGTTTTTTGGCGGCATGGGTTCATTGCCTCTCAGGGTGTGTGACAGGCAGGACAGTAAGTGGGAGAGTGGGTGCATGAGAGGGGCGCATGAGGAGCAGCAGCCCCGAGCCGGCCTGCGGCGGGGTGCAGGCGGCGGCTCCGCGGGGGCGTGGAGCCGTGGGCGATGCGAGGGCGGCTAGGGGTGGCCTGCGTGTGTGGGCACCTTGCACCCGCGCTCGCCTGCGCAGGTCGAAGTTGCGGTCCATGAGCTGCGCCAGCTTGCCATGGTCCCCTAGCTCCAGGGCCAGCCTGGGAGTGAGAGTGTGTATGTGTGTGTGTGTGTGTGTGTGTGTGTGTGTGTGTGTGTGTGTGTGTGCGCGGACGTGCGCGCACGTATGGGTTGCAAGAGCAAATCTGCTGGTCTTGAGCACACCAACGGCTGCAGCAGGGGTCCCGTCCCGCGCGCCACAGCTCACGTCAGACCCCTGACTTCCCTGCCCCCTGGTGCCCCCAGCGACGCTCGCCCTCGCCCCCTCCCAAACCCCCAGCGACCCCGACCGTCCCCGCGACGGCGCCGCACCGCGCTGCGCGCCCCCAATTCCCCACCTGCCCTCCTCCGCGCAGGCCGCCAACAGCGCCATCTTCTCGTGGACCTCCGGATCCCCCTCCACCCACCGCCGCTTGACGTCGCTGTGCACCCGGCCGCTGTCGCTGGGGTTGTCGGCCAGGACGAGCCACAGGCGCGGCAGCAGCTGCGGGGGCAGCGGCTCGTACTTGCCGTGGCCGCGGCGCTTCATGCGGGTTCGGTCAAAGTCCATGTAGACCAGGCCGCCGTACACCTGGCGGTCAAACACAGGGCGCGTCGGGTCAAACACAGGGCGCAGGGGGTCAAACGGGAAAGGGCTGGAGGAGCGGCAGGCAGGAAGGTGTAGGGGCTGATGGCTGTGGGCCTTTGGGGAGTGGCGAGCTGGGGAGGGAGGGAGCAGGAGGGTGGAGAGACGAGGCGGCGGGGGTTGGCGGTTGGGGTGCCGCTGCCTCAGGCATGAGATGCGCTGCGGCGAACGGGGATGGGCCGGCGGCGTCATAC
>NW_014007754.1:2292-2930 GCF_000611645.1 Monoraphidium neglectum | reverse complement strand
CACACACACACAACTACATACATGCAAATGCATCCACACGCGCACACAAATGCATTCACACACACACACACACACACACACACACACATATACACAAATGCATCCACGCACACACACACACACACACATACACACACACAAATGCATCCACACGCACACTCACGTGCGTGTTGCAACATGCAAACTCGCCCTCAACCACCACCGCTTGACTGCTCGCCCATCCTGAGCCCGGCCTGCGGTGCCACCACGCTCTCCCAGCGCCGTACAACAAACACAAACACAGCGGTGAGGAACGCGCCGGGCAAAGCGCTGCCGATGTGGTTTATTACACGCAACGGAGTTGCCAGCGGCGCTATAGCGCCCGCCGCCCGAAAAGCACGTGCACGCGCAGCTGCCCGCTAAACGAGCACGACGCCACCACGTGCCGCACCTCCCGAATCTCCTGCTCCTCCTGCTGCTGCTGCTGCTGCTGTTGCTGGTGCTGCTGCTGCTCCGCCAGGGAGAGCGCGTCCAGCGTGCCCGCGCCGTCGCCCGCGGCGCTGGCGGGCAGGAACACCACACCCGTCACGGGGGCGTTTGCGTCGTGCGCCTGCCACGACTGAAAGTAAGGGTTCTTCACGCCCCCGCTCCCGCCGCCC
>NW_014007754.1:0-2081 GCF_000611645.1 Monoraphidium neglectum | reverse complement strand
CCGCCAGACCCGCCGCCGCCGTCCGCCGGGCCTCCGCCGCCGCCGCTCGCCCGCCCCTGCTGCTGCGCGCCGCCCCCCGCGCCGCCGCCTCCCGGCGGCGGCCGCCGCCACAGGAACACGGCCCCGTCGTCGCCGCCGCATGCGACGACGCTGCAGCCCGGCGCCAGCGCGCCCCGCAGCTGCGTTGCCGCGTTGCGGTGTCCCTTGAACTTGACTGCCACGCCGTAGCCCTGCACCAGGCGCAGGCGGCTGTCGTTAGAGGTCACCAGCCACGAGCCAGGCTCGTCGGGGACCGCCAGTATGGACGTCACCTTGCGGCCGCCCGCGTGGTGGCCCCGCGCGTTGCGCACGTCCACCTGCGGCGTGCAGAGGGTGGCCGGGCGGCGAGGGCGCGCGCGGAGGGGCGGTCGGCGGCCGACGGGTAGGGGTGTGCGGGCGCGGGGGTGCGCAGGCGGTGCGCGGCCCAGCGCGAGCAGCGCAGCGGCCGCGGCAACAGGATGAAGCAGGCGCCGCCTGCCGCCGCCGGGCGCGGCGAACTTGGCGCGCCGCGGCCGCGCCTGGAGTGGCAGCTCCCCAGTGGGGCCGGGCCGGGGGCCCTACAAACCCACACAACCCGCGGCCCAGCTCTCACCCCCCCCCCCCAAACCCAATAAACAATCAACTCCTGATTAGAAAGGAGGCGCCCACCTGCGCCGCGTACTCGAGCTTGCGTCCGCCCTGCCCCAGCTCGTAGTAGCGCAGCTTCCCCCGCATCGTGCCCGCCACCACCCTGCTGCCCCCCGGCGAGAACGACACCGCGGTCACCATGTCCTGGGCGCGATGCAGGGGCCGCGGCGCGCGCGTGTGTGCGTGTGAGAGCGCGGAGCGCGCGTGCGTGTGCGCGGGGGCGCAAGCGCTGGCGCGGTCAGCCGTGGCCGACGGCGAGGCCGCTGGGGCGGGGCCCGCATTGCGGCGAGCGGCGAACAAACACCCCTTTCCCTCGCGCACGCGCGTCCCCGCGCATGCACACCCACACACGCACACGCACACAACACACACACGCGCGCACACACACACACACACACAGCCAGGCAAAAGGGGGCGATTAGCAGAGGGCGCCGTAAAGCGGCCGGCGCGGCTGCCGGCGCGGCTGCAGCGGCCCCATCGCGCCCCTACCCCGGCGCCCGCCCACACAGCCACAAGGACACAAAGGCACCGACGAGAGACACGTGCCCACCCACGACCCCTCCCCCCTTTCCCTCTGGCCCTTCTCTCACCTGGTGCAGCTGGCCCGAAGCGAGGACGGAGCCCTCCAGGACATCCCACACCCTCAGCTTGCCATCAATGGAGCCTGGGGCGGGGCAGGCGAGGGTGTGGTTTTGTGGCAGGGCTTTCGCATGACAGCGCCGCGCAGGGGGCAGGGCGGCACATGTGCAGCCCGCGCTCCGGCCGAGGTGGCGGCGCCGTGCGCGCTGACTGGACGCCGGCGGCGGGCTCTCTCGTGCGTCGCCCAACTCCGCAACGACGAAATGCTCGACCGTGTGCCCTGCGCGTCTCCCGCCTGCCGTCCCCCCGCCCCGCCTCCCCGCTGCCGGCGTGCCGGCGACGGCGCCAGCACGGGGCCCCCTTCAGCGCCAACACACACGCAGCGGCCAGCCCCGTGGCGTGCGCGCGCGACGCGCCGCCCGCCACCCGCGCGCTACCCACCGCTGACAAAGCGGTGCGCGTCAGTCGGGTGCGCCTGCACGCACGTCACAAAGTCCGAGTGCCTGAAGGACTTGAGGCAGTCCGGCTGCGTGAGGTGCCACAGCCGGACTGTGCAGTCCATAGAGGCGGTCAGGATGAACCCTGATGCAGACCAGGACAAGTCCAGTATGTCTCCACCGTGGCCATGGTACTCTCGGACTGGCCGCCGCGACAAGAAGGGACCCCACTCCACGTCCCGCGCCGCACGCGGCAGCTCGGCTCGCGGGCGCCGCCGCTGCTGCTGCTGCTGCTGCTGCTGCTGTTGCTGCTGCTCCTGCTGCTCCTGCTCCCCAGGCGCCGCCGCGACGATTGCGCCGGCCGGCCCCTCCGCCTCTGACGATGACTCACTCTCCGCG
>NW_014007755.1:0-2722 GCF_000611645.1 Monoraphidium neglectum | reverse complement strand
CCCTTGCACTCCGACAACCCCCACCGCCCCGCCCCTCCCGCAAAAAGACCTCCCAGCCGCAAGAACAAACCTGCAAGCCGCAAGAAAAAACCTCCCAGCTGCACGGAATCTCCCAGCCGCAAAAAAAGTCCCAGCCACAAGAAAAAACCTCCCAGCCGCCGCATGTCCCCCCTCCTCACCCGTGAGACCGTGGGGATCAGGGTAGAATATGCGGCCGCCGTTTTCTGATACAATCGCATCAGCATAGGGCAGGTATGGCAGCCGCTGCAGCACCGTCGCCGTGCGGGCGCCGGAGACGATCGCGAGGCGCGCGCCGGACGCGCGAAGGGCGGCGGCGAGCCGCAGGGTCTCGCGGGATATGATGCCCTGTCGTTTGGGTTTGGGTTTGGGTTTGAGAATGTGTGTGTGTCAGTGTGTGTATGTGTATGTGGGTGGGCGATGGATGTTTGTGTGTGAGGGTGGATGTGTGTTTGCGTTGTGTGCGGGGCGAATGAGTGTTTGTGTGTTGTCTGGGCAGGCTAGGGTTTATCCACAGAAGGACTCCCCTCTGAAGATGGCCACCGAAAGAGGCGACGCAAGGCCCGCGCCCCTGAAGCGCCACGGCCGCCGTAAGGAAGCCCCCCCACCCGCCTCTCCTCTCTCACGCTCACCCTCTCACCCGAAACCGACTGCGCACGCGTGCATGCGTGACCCATCCACCCCCCCCTCCCCTGATCCCTTCTGACCCCTCACCACTTTGCCTGTGGTGGAGGGCGGCAGCACGATGATGTCATCGTTCTGCTGCAGCTGCTCGAGGGACGCAGGAACGAGAGAGGGGAAGCGGCAGGAGCGCAGGGCGTGCGAGACTCGCTTAGTGGCGGGTAAGCGATTGCAAAGTGCGCGTGGCCCCTCGCAGCACGCGCGGCGGCCCGCCTCCAAAGCTGCTTCACCCCAAAGCTGGTGCGGGCCGACGCCTCCGCATGTAAGGGAAACAGGTCAAAGCAGAGCGCTCAGGCCAGCCCTGCGGCTGGCGGTCGGACGGGCTCGGCGGGGACGGAGGAGGCTGCGTCTGGCAGGCATGCATGCGCCTGGCAGGGCGGGCCCAGCCGGCCGCTTTACCGTCCCTGCGGCGCGCCGCGGGGCGGCCGCTGCGCACCTGGGGGAGGTCCTTTGGATCAGGGTAGTGGACCAGGGTGCCGTCGATATCGGAGAAGCACACCAGGGCGCCACTGGCCGCCGCCATTGGCGCCGCGGCGCGGGCAGGAGGGCGGGGCGGCGTGGCACGTGCAGGAGGGGGGCGGCGCGCCAGCGGCAAGCGAGAGCGGGGCGCGCTGGCTGGTGGCAGCCGCCTTGTACACGAGCTGGATCAAAGACGCGGATCCCAAACCGAGCTCGAATTGGCAGTCGAAGACCTCCGATCAGGTCAGCGTTGCGATGTATGCGCACTGAAAGCTGATGTGATGGTTGTTGAAGAACGAACGAATCAATAATTTTACAATGCATGCATGCGCGGTGCGGCGCTGCTCGGCCAAGCTGGAAGCTTCCCATCGCGGCACTGCCGAGTAAGCCTTTGTCACGGTGGTGATGCCGGCGATTCTTGATCCCAGACAAGCTGCTGCCTGACCAAGGTGATTCATCTGAGCACCTTTGATGAGAATTCACTATGAACAGCCAGATAGGACGGAACGCGTGGCACGATGAAGCAGCAACAGGTGGCCGCTGCGTGTGTGGGTTGGCTGATGCTGGGCTGGCGTGACTTGCTGCCTTAAGGAGGGACCCATATTGCTTTCTGGGCGGTATTGGTGAGCCTCAAATCTCCGGCGTCGTCGTTCCTCACATGGGCCTCGCTGCGCGGGCTGCTGCCAGGTGCTTGAGCAACGAGCGGCCGTGGGTGGGGCGGGGATGGAGGGTTGAGGCAGCATATTTGCGAAATCCTGCGGCGCCGTGAGGGCGCGGCAACGAGGTCGGCGCCAAGGTGACGGGGTTGACTGCTGTGGCACGGCGCCTGCTGCGGGGCAGGGAGGGGCGCGGCAGCCCCGTGGGGTGTTGGGGAGGGCGTGGGTGGGGGTGGGCGTGGGTGTGAACTGAGGGTGGAAGCACGGATGCGTGCCGCTGTGGATCGCTTTTCGGGCACGGCCACCGGCCAGATGGTGGAGAAAAATCGATGTATAAGCTCGAGCTTAGTGAAGCTGCCTGGTGTGCGAGGTTGGGCCTGCGTGGGTGTTGTACGGTATCATGTGCGCGGCGCCCGCCCACACCTGCAGCAACGGGGCCCGCGTCACTGCGAGGTTGGGGTCACGCTTTCTGGCTCAAGGCAGTGTTCGGGGCCACGCTACGGGATTTCTATGATCGTGAGCCCTCTTTCAGCTCAGCGGCGTTGCCCAGGGCTTCCGTTGCCGATTGATGCGATCTCACAACACGCAGCTGAACGACAGACAGCACCCTGGATCTAATTGATAGCTTACGGGGTATCTGAGTAACCGAAGCAACTGGCTCCTCTTCTAGCCGAGCTGTGAGCTTCCCATTGCGGGCCTCGCGCACTGCAGCTGGCAACGGCGCCCGCACCGGCGCCCCGCGCACGCGCGCGCGCCGCGCCATTGCTTGGCACCTCCCGGCGCGTGGCGTCAGTAGCGCCGCCTGCAGCGGCGTCCGGCGTCCGGAGAGAGAGCCGCGGCCGCCCAGCAGACGCAGCACGGCATCTTGATGCCTGCTGCCCCACTCCCTCGCCCCCGCCGCCCCCGCC
>NW_014007756.1:0-2724 GCF_000611645.1 Monoraphidium neglectum | reverse complement strand
GTGGGTGGGGTCTGGGTGCCAGGGATACAAGGGGGCGCATTGTTGAAGGTATCTTGGATTGACGCGGGGTTGAAAGCACTGATGAGCGGCTCGGCACGCGGCGACTGACACGGGGCCGCTGTGGAGCAGGAAGGGAGCGGGGCAATTTGCTGCGCCCACTTTGGGCCTCGCCGGGCGCACCCACGCGCCACCGCCGCCCTCTTCCACAGCCCAGATCCCGCAAACGAGCATGGTCGAGCGTGCGCCGCCGCCACCCACCACGAGCGTCTTCCAATTGTGCAGGGCGCCGTTCCTGACGGCGTACTGCACGTCACTGCGGGTGACGTACAGCTTGGACAGCACCTGGGGTTTAGGGGGTGGGGGTGGGGGGCCAGGGTTTTGGCTGAGCGGCAGGTTTGGGTGGGTGGGTGCCAGGTGGGTGCATGGCAATATGTCAGGGACAGCAACCAGTGCGCCGCGGGTGGGTAGAGTGTGTGAGTGCGGAAGTGAGTGTTGGTGCAAGTTGAGCGTCTGTGTGAGTGTGTGTCTCTCTGTGTGTGTGGGGGGGGGGGGCAACATCGAGGACGGCGTGCCGGGGTTGCTCTGCGGTGGCGGCGGCGCCGATCCAACAAGGCAGGGAGACGCTGGACAGAAACGCACGCCCGCCCCGCGCCGGCGTTTGAGGACCCAAAAACGCGGTCAAAGATAGCGCAGTGGGGCCGGCGGGCAGCGCGCCAGTGCGTGGTGGCATCGGGATCGCCGGCTGGCGGGGTGGCATTGCAAAAGGGTGCATGAGAGCGATGAGAGAGGCCGCGCCGGCCGCGCACCTCGTCCCTGCGCTGCCGTCCCAGGGCCTGCAGGATGGCCTGGCCGTGCGCCTCCGACGCGGCGCCCTCGTCGTCGCTGCCGCCGTCGACCTTCACGCGGCCCGTGGTGCCCGCCACCTGCGGCGCGGCGGTTTCGGGGCGCCGAGGAAGGGGGTGGGGTGGGTTGAGATCGCCGTTGGCGTGAGGTTGTGAGGAGGTGCGTGGCGGTTGTAGACTTGATAGGTGTGTTGGAGTGTGTGGCGGCTGTCCGTGGCAAACTTGGGGGAGGCCAAGGCGAGGGGCACGAGTGGCATCGGAAAGAGAGTTAAATTCGGTTTGTTCTGCATCGGGCGGCGAGGCCCTTGGATTGTTGCAGTTTTGGTTGCTCGTCATTTGCCACAGCGGCGCCGCACATGGATATCGCAAACAAAACAGCCGCGTCCCAGTCAAGACCACACAGCATACGTGCAGCCCCGAGCGCTGTCTGGGTTTCCATGCCAGGTCAGACGCAATCAGATCATGCCAGATCATGTCACCTTGAACAGCAGCTCCCCGCACAGCTCCACCGACGCCTGCCTGATGCGCCACGCCTCGTGGCTCAGGCCCGCCTCGACAGCGGGCAGCAGCAGCGGCAGGCAGCTGTCGCGCACAAGTTTCGAATTTGGGTGAGGCAGGGAGGAGGGGATGGAGGGGTGCGTGAGCAAGACCCTCGGCTCACATTCTCCTCTGTCCTTGCCTTAGCCTTACTGAGGTGGGTCTCGACGATCACAGGCACAGACGCGTGCGTGTGTGCGCGCGTGTGCGTGCGTGCGTGTGCAAGAGGTGACTGTGTACAGGCACACACGCACACGCATATACGCGTTTGCGAGGCCAGGAAAGGCCAGGCCAGTGCAAAACAGATAGACAGCATAGCTCCAACGGAATGTCAGCCCCAGTGCTGGGCGCCGCCAGGATTAATAGCCCGGCGGGCCGACCAGACCGGGGCAACCCCGGGGCGGCGCGTGGCCGCCCCTGGGGCCGCGTGGTGTCGCGCAGCTTGGAGGCCGGCCTCCCCGATGGTGGCGCGGGGGGCGGATGAAATCTGCGCAGGACAGCAGACGCGCCATCCCCCCTCCTCCCCTCTTGCGCCCTCTCACCTTCGTTTCACACCCGCCTGACCCGCACCCCCCCAATACACGCAGCCGTTGCTGCCGCGTGCCAAAACCAGAGGACACAGCTGCCCCCATTTATGCCGCCCTGGCGCCCTTCACGCGCCGCCCAGGCTGGCCAGTGCAACGACGACCCCTGCCCCCACTAAACGGAAGAAAAAGCTGCAACCAACAAGACGACGCCGACGCGCTGCGAGGCTGCCAAAGTATCCCGCAAAGCGTCTGTTGATGACGCAGCGGGCGCAGATGGGCGCAACCCTTAACCCGCTCAAGCGCCCACCTCTTTGCGTAGATCTCCACGAACGCGCGCGCCGCCGCGAGCGCCGCGTCCCTCACGCCCTCCGACTCGTCGCTGAGGCCGTCCAGGATGGCGGGCAGCACCTCCCCCAGGTGAGTCATGAAGGCGGCCTCCATGGTCAGGGGGAGGTACCTGCCGGGGGGAGGTTTCGATGGGTGGGTCGGGGCGAGGGACGCGTTGGAAGGAGGACGCGGGCACCAGAAGCGGCTGGATGTCGGAAGTGGGGATGTTGTAGGCGATAATGTCTGTGTGTGCGCGTGCACAAAAGCATGCGTATGCTTTTCATTTGGGGTGATGAAGGGGCCGAGAGGCAGGAGCAGGAGTTGGGATGGATTAGGCCATGCCTGCGTGTGGTGTGCTCCAAACCCCACGACCTGGTGGGGGGGGGGGCCGTGCAGGCGGCGGCGCCGCACCTGAAGAGCGTGAGGTGTCCCTCCCTGACAAAGGCGTTGCGCGCCTTGGCCGACGCCAGCATCTCCGGCAAAAGCTGGGG
>NW_014007757.1:1264-2912 GCF_000611645.1 Monoraphidium neglectum | reverse complement strand
TCCCGATGCCGGCGCTAACTCTGGCCCCCCCTGGCCGCTTGAAACCTAGTGTGTGTCGATTAGTTACAGGCATTTGCTTCGATTAGTTACAGTCATTTGCAATTATCGACTCCCCCTGTCCCCCGGCCTGCGTCGGCTCTCTGTTTGCGTGTGGCGGCGCGTTGTTCGCGTGACGTCACCCTGTGTCAGCGAGGAGCAGCGCCTGGAGGTGTCGCGGGCGCTCATTGACTTCCAAATGGAGTTCAATGAGTCGAAACAGGTAGGGAGCGCCGCGGTGTGCATCTTGGCAACTTTGGGCGCTGATTTAGGGTAGATTGAGTGCCGAATCTGTTTGGGGTACATGTGCTGCAGCCAATTCTCACTTGCAGACGCAATTCAAACGGTCTACAAGGCAGTGTGATATGTTTAGAGCTGCAGCAGCAACACCCGTTGCAAGCAAGCAGCTCCCGATATAATGTGCCATACACGCGTACGCGCGTGGGTGCGTGCGCGCCAGCACGCAAGCAGGGTCACCCAGAATCCCCATGCTTCAACCACAAACGTGCAACCCGCCCTTTCAACCCGCCTGCTCAGACACACCCGCCCTGCATCCCCTCCCCCCATCTCTTCCCCTTCCGAACCACCACCACGAGGACAGGAGCATGAGGCTCAGCGCTTTTCCCTAGAACAGCGGATCCTGGAGCTCGAAGCCGGCCGCATGGAGCGCTTTGTGAAGGCCGAGGACCACGCTGCACTGGCAGGTGGGCGCGCGCGCATGCGCGGCGCGGCGCGGCGCAGCGGTTGCGCCCGCCCATACGGCCGCGGCGGGGCGCGTGCAAGTTGCGGGGCGGCTTGGGAGGTGGGGCCCCGCGCCCGGCCGGCGGGCGCTGGCTGGCATCCGGCCGCGATCTCGATCAAGAAAAGTGGGATGGGCTGCAAGACTGCTGCTGTTGCTCGCCCGGACGACACACGCCTTCTTTTGCTGGTGGCGCCGTGCACCTAATGCACACTACTGGACACTGTTCCGAGGCAGCAAACCCAACCACCAGCACAACCGTCAACCGCCAGCTAACCGGCCACCAGCTCCGCGCACCAAACCAATCGACCGCCCCCCAAAACCGATCCAACCCAGACGCGCGCGATGAGATCAATCGGCGGCTGAGAGACTGCCAAGATGATCTGGAGCGCTCCCGCAGGGCCACGGCCGCAGCGGAGGAGCAGGTGGGCGTGGGGAATTGGCAGCGCCGCGACAAGGCGTCATATTCACTGCGGCGGCGGCTGCGGGCAGGAAAGGGGCAGGGGAGCGGGGCAGGGCGGGGCCTCCCTACCAGGCTCTGATTGGCGTGCCTGTTGCGCAGTTGCTGGGTCTGGCTTGCGCTGCGGGCTGGACTGCTGCTGCTGATGGGCAACCCTCTTTGCAACACTAGGCACCCTCGCCTGAAGCTCCACCCTGAAATCGCATCCCCTCGAGATCCTCAACCACGCACGCACGCACAAACATGCCCACTCGTGCACGCGCGCATGCGCGCGCGCGCACACACGCACACACACACACACACTCTTACACACACAAACACTCTTACACACACACACACTCTTACACACACACACACTCTTACACACACACACACACTCTCTTACACACACACACACGCACACACACGCACAC
>NW_014007757.1:0-1077 GCF_000611645.1 Monoraphidium neglectum | reverse complement strand
ACGCACGCACGCACACACACGCACGCACGCACACACGCACACACACGCACACACGCACGCACGCACGCACGCATGCACACACACATGCACACACACACATACACACATACACAAGCACAACCCACTTGCTGGCCCGCCTCCTCCCCACCGAACTCCCAGCTGACCGAGTCCCGGAAAGAGGTGGCGCGCCTGAGCCAGCTGCTGGAGGCGCTCGAGGCGTCCGGCGCGGGGGACACCTCCGCTATGGCGCGCCGCGTCGACGGCGATGACGACGGTGCGGCCGCGCAGCGCGGCGCGGCAGTTGCGGGCGGTGGGCCCTGGCTAGAGGCAGGGCGCGTGTGGAGCGCGGGGAATCGGGGTGCCCTCGCTCGCGCTCCGCCTTCTGCCACCTGTTTGAGGCCATGATGCTGCCGCGTCCTCAAAAAAACGCACATGCTGTGCGCCGCTGTTGGCGCTTTTTGTTATTGATTTCAGACTACATCGGCAAGGGCCCTGGTGGGCGGGGCGCCAAGGTGGCAGGAGGCCCCAAGCTCAAGGTCAACCTGGGGGAGATCCGCCAGCAGCTGCAGCGGCAGGTGAGAGGTCAGCCTGGAGATCCAGACCGCCGCGCGCGCTCGTCGCGCAAACGTGGGGCAGGTCCTGCGATGCTGCCGTGGCGGCGGCGCTAGCAAAAGAGGGAGCCTATCAGAGCTAAACCGAGGCCGGCCTACTCTTCCCCCCGCGTGCACAGTCGCATGCGCCACAGCAAGTGCTTTGACGCCGCTTCCCCACCCCCAGCGTGGCCTGCGCTGACGCCGCCCTGCACACACTCACCACAACGCACAAGCCTAGACCCTCAATCTGGATCTCATGCTTTTCAACCCCACAACCCCACAATCTGATTCTATTTCAAAGCCCCCGTTATTGACTGCAACCTAAACCCTCATTCCGATGCTGATTTCAAAACTGCTGTTCACTATCTACAACTGCACAGGAGCGCCGCATCCAGGAGCTGGAGGGTCAGCTGGCGGACACGCAGCAGCAGCTGGACGCCACGCGCGCTCTGAGGGCGGTCAGTCAGGACGCACTGGACCAGGC
>NW_014007758.1:0-2724 GCF_000611645.1 Monoraphidium neglectum | reverse complement strand
GTTCCACCCGGCCCGCAAGGTGCGCCAGGTCTACTGGAAGGTGTACAACAACCTCTACATAGGGGCGCAGGACGCCCTGGTGTCCTTCATGCCGCGCGTGGCGGACCCCGAGGACGGCCACAACACCTTTGTGCGCCACGAGCTCGACCTCATGATCTGAGCAAGAGGCCCCGTGATCTGGGCCAGCAGCAAGTGGGAGATCTGGGCACCCTTGAGTCGCGTTCTTTTGTTATTGGAGTTTGTCAAGCGGGGCGCGCCGGGCTTGGCCGGGCCCCGGGCGCGGCGGCAGGTGTCGGGGCAGGTGTGTCGCCCCGGCCCGCCGTCGCCAGCGTTAGGCAGGTCGTGTTGCTGGTGGCTTGTTTCGGCCGCGTCAGGCAGGGCTGGCTTCTCCCTCTTTCAACACTGGCGTCAGCACATTTCATTTGTCGTCTCGTATTTTTGCAGATGTCCTTGAGCGTTTCTCTTGCGGTTGCTTATGTCGCAGTCTTTCAGTGGACTTGGTCGCCTTTGCCTTTCCCCCCCTGTTTCAGTGCATCGCATCTGCGAAGTTTGGTTGTGTTGCTGTAAGTATGAGCGCAAAACAGTGATGTACAAAAGACGTGATACAATGCACCGGTTCAGGTGACCAGGCGCTGTGATAGGTGCGCCGGCCGTTGGGAAGGGTGACATACAGGGTGCCGGCGAGAGCCACGAACATGCAGCAAACCACAGCGTTACATCTCTGGAATGGCACATGATCAGAACAATGTGTGATGGAAGTACTGGCCGTGTGTCAGAGCAGGGTCCCTGTTCTGGCCTCTACCGGTTGTGAGCAAGGTGACTGCTGGACGGGGCGATGCAGTGCACAAAGAAAGGGGCCCCGGCGCCATGGCGGCGCGCAGCTCGGGCTTGGGGGCGGTGGGGCTGGCGGGGCAGCCCAGGCCGTGCTGGGAGCCTTGGAGGCCTTGGGGGTGGGCGCGGACCCGCACAGCAGAAGGCTCGTGATCTTACTGGCCAGATGGGTTTTCTTTGCGTTGTCACTAAGGGCATGTGGGACATCTGCAGGCTTGACCGCGACGGGCTGGGGGTGGTCGGTTGGGGTGACGACGGTCACCAGCACCCCAGCGTCGTCCTCAGGGGGCCGGCTGAGGCTGGGGCCGGCGTCGAGGAAGCAGGCATAGGGGGAGCCGCCGTCAGCCAGGTTGACAAACGACGGCCACGACTGCACTGATAGGAACGAGGGGACGACGCTGGTGGCGGCATGTGTGCCACCACCCGTATGAGCACACGCAAGCAGCGGCCTTCTTCTACGGCATCATGCAGACGCTGCGTGGACAGGTTCAAGGGGAACGCAGCCAGAGCCGTGCGACGGCAGCTGCCGCCCTGCGTCGGCAGCCTGCTCGGCTTGCCAACTATGATACAGCCCAAGTATCAAGGCCAGGCAAGGGTCGCGGCTCTCGTTATTGCTTGCATCCCATGCGACGTGACAGGTCTGCTGGGCGCGTTTAGACGGCAGGGCCATGTGACGCTGTGCGCTGTGGGCGCGCTGCGGTGGCACTGCTGAGCAGGGGTGTGCCAACAGGTCTCATAAGCTGATCGTCAGCATGCACCCCTTGTTTGGCAGCGCGTCACTCGCTGGCCGACGTCGACGGCGGGGCGCCCCGCATACACGGGTGCTGCCACGCCTGTCTGAGGGGGGGGTGGCTTGTACCTGATTCAAGGGCAGGGCTTTGCAAAGGGCGGGCGCGACGCCCCGGAGGCGCACATGCTGTTGGGGCTGAATACTTTTTCCATTCACCCTAGAGACAAGGAGCAGGACGACCAGTGGCATGAGCTGCGCCTACTTATTACTACTGCAAGACACGAGAGAGAAAATCGGGTGTCAATTGTCGTGTGAAAAGGCAGGAGGAACCTTGGCAGCTTCTCGCAAGAGAGCGCAGCAGTCCGTGCCTTGTCAGTGCTAATTTGAGCTTGAAAAACGCGAATGGGGTGGGGGGGATGGGGGGCAGGAGGGCGCTGCAAGGGAGCAGCCGAGACTAGGGGGATCGCGGAAGGCACGCACGTCTGAGGCGTGCAGCGCCGGGCGTTCGTCAGCACGGCTGCGGGGCTCCTCCAATCAGGAGGGCACACCGAGATTTACGCCTGGCTCAGGTCCAATACCCCAGCCGCCGCCACGGCAGCACAATGCCACAGCAGCCGCATGACAGCCCGCCGCTGCCTCCGCACAGCGCTGGCCGCGCCGCGCAAACACGCCCCCCTACCCACACCGCCGCGCTCGCCCCCCAACCCCCAACCCCCCGCGTCGTGCCGCGCGCCCGGTCACTCCGCTTTGACGGCGCGCATGATGGCGTACACAAACGCACCGCTGGCCAGGAACCCGACAACCCCCATCGCAAAGTAGATGCCCACGCCCACGATGCTCATGTAGGCGGAGTACACGAGCACGGGCAGGAACCCGTGCACGTCCCGCAGCTGCACGGCCAGGAACCAGCAGGAGTAGAGGCCGACGTACAGCGCGACGCTGCCGCCCCTGTGGAAGGAGCGCCACCACCAGAGGTAGTCCTCGGCGCAGAGCTGGACGTAGGTGCAGAGGATCGAGATCTCTATGTTGATGATGATGGTGAGCAGCCCGACCGCGAGGACGAAGAAGAAGAGGTAGTAGAAGACGCCCATCCAGACGCTGCGCATGGCGAAGTAGAGCTCGATGAACATCGTGCCAAACGGCAGGATGCCTTTTGGGGGTTG
>NW_014007759.1:2196-2879 GCF_000611645.1 Monoraphidium neglectum | reverse complement strand
GCATACGATGTACCCCCCTCCCAACCGCCCCCCCCCAAAGGCGCTGTTCTATGGCCGCATCATGGCGGACATCCTGGGCCGCCTGCTGCCCCGCCGCCGCGCGCTCATGGTCACGTCCCCAGCCACGCTGCTCGCGGCCTCGGTCGCGCTGCTGGCCGTGGGCGCCGCCTTCTTCGTCTACCTGCAGGTACGCGCATCGTCCCTCCCCTCGGTTTTAAATTCGCAAGAGGGGCTGAAGCCGGCCGGCGGCTCCTTTGGGCTGTTTCGGACGCCCACAGATCCAGTCCCCGCATCACCTTATTGCGAACACTTTTGCATGCGCTGGCACGAGCGCCTGCCCCTTCCGGCTGTGATGGGTACATCTCCGCTCTCTCGTTCCCATTTACCAGCCATCCCACCTGCCTGGCTTCGCGGGCCCGGATTGCCTGACAAAGCTTGACCGCGGTGGCATCACGGCGCCCCTGCCCTGTCCTGCTGCCCGCAGGCGCCCTCGTCACTGCTGTATGACCCGGTGTCGATCGCGCTGGTGGTGGTGCTCTGGGCCTGCGGCGGCTACATTCAGTGAGTGGCCCCCTCGACGAGTGCTTGCGGGTCGGGCGCCGCGCGACCGCCTGCGCGCAATTGACGTTCCCGTGGCCGCTGCCAATGCGGGCGCCTGCGGCCTGCGCCTGCCGCCTCTCCCC
>NW_014007759.1:0-2042 GCF_000611645.1 Monoraphidium neglectum | reverse complement strand
ATGCGGGCGCCTGCGGCCTGCGCCTGCCGCCTCTCCCCGCCGCTTTGTCCTGCGCCCCATGTTCGCGCCCCTCTCACCAGCACATCCATCGCGTACCGCCACCCCCCTCCCCTCCCCTCCTGCCGACCTGCTCCGACCCCCTAAACCCCAACCGTCACTCAAACATAGATGCCCCCTCGCCCCCTTCACCCCCAAATTCAACCCGGTCAGTCGCCAAACACCCGCATCCAACCCACACAGAGTGACACAACCGCAACCATTCAACCCCCTCAGATCCGCGCCCTCAACCCTGAAATTCTGCACCCGCACTCATCCTCACCCCCTCCCCCCACCCCAGCACCATCTCCTACATCCTGGCGCCCGGCCTCGTGCACCCCAGGCGCTGCACCAAGGCGTCGGCCCTCATGGCGCTCACCTACCAGACGGCCCACATCATAGGCCTGGTGGCCGCCACGGGCATCGCGCTCGTCATGTATGGGGACATCGCGGGGGACCTCTAACCTGCCAGCTGGCAGCAGCCGCGGGGCAGCGCTGGCCGACGGCCAGCTGCTGCCTGCAGCCCCGGCCTGCCGCCCTCGGCGGCGGACTCTTGCCCCCGGCCGGCTGTCTTTGCAGGGTACGGGCGGCTGCAGCGGGTTGCCGGCTGCAGCCTCGGCCGGCGACTGCGACGGATTCGTGGCCCCCAGGGCGGCGGCTGGCTCTGCTGCTGATTGCAGCCGCACTGGCCGCTGCGTGCGCCCTCGGCTGGCGGCTCCGGGGCCTTGGTCAGAGGCCCCAGCCGGCAGCTGCTGCTGAGGACCTCTGGGCGCGAGGCGGTCGGCTGCTGACTCACCTGCCGTTTGCAGCCTCGGCTGGGTGCTGCGGGGGGCTCCAGCCCTGGCCGGCAGCTGCTGCAAAGGCCTCTGGCCTGCCTGCTGGCGGCGCTGCTGGCGCTGCTGCGGCCGCTGTCACGGGCAGGCGCGGCGCAGCCAGCAGGCAGCCGCAGCAGACGGCGCACCGAACAGCCCCATTTCGATATGCTCGTCCCGCCCGTGCACGGGCGGCCCAGCAGGGGCTTGTCGATCCGCATGGTGCGTGCGGTGCTTTGTCCCAACGCGGTTTGATGTGATGCGCTATGACGTGATCTGATGTGGCGTGGTGTCGCCCGTAAGTGGCCCTGACGAGCGCGGCAGCCTGCGCGCACCGTCGAGCCCCCAAACCCAACCCAAAACCCTGGCGCGGCCCATGAGCCTGGCAGAAGCACCCTGGCCGCCCCCCCCCCCCCTTGTCAGCGGTGCCGTTGCCTGCGCGACCCGCCACCCCTGCGCCCAGAGCTGATGCTGCGGGCTGCCCTTGCCTTTTCTCTTCCGCTCCCCCGTCTCTCTTCGTGCCCCGGTCCCCTTTGTTTTGCTCCCGAGGCTTGCCGCGCAGTGATTGCCGACCCACCCCCTTTTCCAGTGGGCCAAGGTTGAGGCCTGAAGCCGCGTGTTCGCCCGGTGCTGGGCCAGCTTTCTTGCTTCCCACACAACACACACGTGTGTGAGTCTGCTTTTGTTGTACATGTGTCCTTTATGATTCCGCCCGCGTGTAGCATGCACAGCTATGAGGGAGTAACACACATTTGCGGAGCCCTCGCCTTGCGCCCCACCGCTCGACATAGAGCGGCTGCAAACAGCAACAGAAGTCGCACGTACACGACCTTGTTGGAACAGAGACGGGCTTCAACCGCTGCAGCCTGACTAGATTTAATTGCTGGCGGAGTCATGCCCCCAGGGCACAGCCGGGGTGTGCACACCCTCAGGCGGGGTGGGCGGGCGGCTCGCAGGGAGCCGGCCCTGCACCCCCGCCGCCAGCGTGGGACGCCGGCCCCGCGGTGCGGAGTGCAGGAGGGCTGGGAACGGCCAAGCACCCTCTGCCGGGGGGTGCGAAGCAAGCTGCTGCCGCCGCCGCACTGCTGAAATTCAGGTCTTGCATACCCCTGCAGGCCACACCTGCAAACGCCAAACACCCAGGAGCGCTCAAAGCAGCACCCTGGGCGTCACGCCGCCCGCCCGGCCCCCGCC
>NW_014007760.1:3664-4117 GCF_000611645.1 Monoraphidium neglectum | reverse complement strand
ACCCTAAACCCCAAACACTAAACCCTCAACCCTAAACCCTAAACCCTTACGGCAACTTTTGGACGGTTTTCTTGGCACATCATCCCTTCCATGACACACCCTCACCCCTACAGCAGCCTCCCTCACTCTTTTGATGAGTCATGGTGATGTCAGAGGCAGTTATACTATTGGTGGTCGTGACCCTTCAGCTTCCACCCTGGCTGCAGCCCTGCAGGTGTGAGTGCAAGGCTGCAAGGCTGCAGCTCAAGGGGTGCACCGCCTTAGGAGAATCCAAGGGTTGACAGCTGGTGCCAGCAGCCTGCCTCACTCTTCTGGTGAGTCATGGTGACGTCAGCAGCAGTGCTGATCACGTTTGTCATGGCTGTGCAGCTTCCACACTGTGGCTGTGAGGCCAAGGCTGCAAGGCTGCAGCTCAAGTGCTGCACTGCCTCAGGCAAATCCTGCAGTCATCAG
>NW_014007760.1:2287-3149 GCF_000611645.1 Monoraphidium neglectum | reverse complement strand
TTCCACCCAGGTTGCATCCCAGTGGGTGTAAGTGCAAGGGTTGAAGTGCTGCACTGCTGACTTGGGCAAATCTGCAGGATGCACAGCACTTGGCACCCCAGGTCAGACTGCTGCCCAGCCTGCACAGTTTTGAGCTGTGGCTGTTGGGGTCAGTTTGCAGACATCATGCAGCCTTGACACAAGCAGACACAGCCATGGGGGGAGTGCTGGTGGGCTGGGGCCAGCCTGGGTACATCATACCTTTGATGATGTGCACAACACAAGTGAGGGGGTTTTGCTGCAGCCATCCACAGTGCTTGCCCCACCTTACCATCCATTGGGCAGGTCCCAAACACCCCCCAGACGACGCGCAACGCGTTCAAGGACCAGGTGGAATGTCTGCAGCCGCCATAACTTGCTGCCCAGTCATACAAGGGTTCAAATCTAAACCCTAAACCCTAAACCCAAACCCTAAGGGATTACTGCAGCTGGCTGGTTCCACCTCATCAAGGGCTGGCTGGTGCGGCTGGTGCCAGTGCACAACTGCAGGTGCAACAGTTCTCAGGTGTGCAGGGCTTGACTCAGCATGGTGTCACTTGGGCGGTGTCACTAGTGAACCCTGAGCACGTGTGTGTCAAACTGTGACGTCAGCATGACTGCAAGGGGGTGAACCCACATACCCTACCCTGCCCAACTAGGTTATCAAGGGTTGGGTGTGCAGCCAGTTGGGCACCAGCCAGCCACGTCAGCAGAGGTGACCGTTGGGCTGCCAACTGCCAGCGGTTTGTTGGGTCCCTGAATGGTGCTTCCATCAAGGCATGACTGGTGGAAGGAGGTTGAGTGCAAGCAGTGGCAACAGTGGGTTGACCGCTGCAGCTGCACA
>NW_014007760.1:0-1411 GCF_000611645.1 Monoraphidium neglectum | reverse complement strand
CCAAAAAGGCGCCAGGGGCGCCCCCCTCGGCTGCCAACCAGGTACAAGGGTGCAACCGACTTGACTCATCATGGTGTCACTTGTGCGGTGTCACTAGTGACCCCTAACCACGTGGGTGTGAAGAGGTGACGTCAGCATGCCTCCAAGGGGGTGAACCCACATACCCTAACCTGCCCAACTACATTAAAGGTTACCAGGTCAGTAACACTGGTAACAAGCTCTTTGGTGCAGGGTAACGCAGTTTGCAAACCGGTAACACGCCCCTTTTGCTACCAGTGCATGACTCTTGGTGACTGTGAACACACCCCAGTGACCCACCACGTGGTGTCACCAGCTGGGCACCCTAATCCTAATCTTGTAACAATCCTAATCCTAATCCTAATCCATGCGGGATGTCAGCCCCCCCCCCTTAATATGGTAGGGGCAGCCTCAGGGTGGGTATGTCAGCCGTTGCTGGAGGTCTGTGACAAAGGGATGCAGCTGGGCAAGCAGTGGTGGGGGTAGGCTGTGTTTATTGGGGGTCCAAATCGAAACCATAAGCCGCCAAAAAACCATGGCTTGTCATCCAAGGGGTTCTACCTTTACCCTGAAGCCTAGCCCTAGTAACAAGCAATGGGAGAACGGGGCGTAACCTCTAAAAACTCGAGGCAAGGAACACAGAAATCAAGAAGATGGACAGCGGTGCAAGCCCCTCGAAGTGGCCGGGCTGCCGGGGTACCTGGGGTACAGTACCCAAGTAACTCGGTAACAGGTTACGAGATACTTGGGTGGTTTCCCATGGCCACCCAAGCAGGCCGCCGCATTGATCATCCCGAGCCTAGGATCTGGGGGTCAACTCCTGGCGGTTTAATTCGCATGCTAGGTAGGTCACGGTTTACACATTAGCCCGGATCCCCCAGCCACCAAGGCAGTGATGCAGGTTTACGGTGTGGAGCGCCAGAAACGCAACAAATCTGGTAGTCTCGAAGGAGGCTACTACTTCGACAATTCCGAAGCATCATCCCGATTTTCATGACGTTGCAAACCGCGTCGCCTTCCCAAACAGCACCAATCTCACATCAGCTCTCCGTTTCGCGGGCCAGGTTCGTGTGAAGGTCCCACTCATAGTTCCATCTGAGACTCAACAAGACATCCACAGCGCCCAGACGCCGAGATGCTCGCCGAGGTCGCACGCGAGGAGGTCGTCGTGGACGCGGTGCTCGAGGAAATCAATCAGCTACAAGCTCGGCTTCAGGAGTTGCAAGCAGCCTACAAGCTGCATGTGCTGCAGCAGCAGCAGCTAGCAGTGGAAGCCCAGCCTCCTGCTGAAGCTGAGCAAGCCCAGCCTCCTGCTGATCAGCCTCGTGAGGCTGAGCAGCAGCAGCAGCAGCAGCAGCAGCAGCAGCAGCAGCAGCAGCAGCAGCAGCAGCAG
>NW_014007761.1:0-2727 GCF_000611645.1 Monoraphidium neglectum | reverse complement strand
GCCCCCCTCCCGCCCTCCAGCGGCGGCCGGCCACATCCAATCGCCCGCGACCCCCCGCGCCGCCGCGTGCGCGCAACAGCCCGGTTCGTGCTCGCGCGCCACGACGCCCCGCCCGCCTCCTCCCCTCGCGGCGGCCCGCCGCGGCCGCCCCGCCGCCGCCCGCGCGCCCCCAAACCCGCAGGGCCCCGCCGGCCTCCTTGGATAAGGAGCGGCGCATCCATCTGCATTTCCGGGTGTCGTACCACACAAAATGGGGCCAGAGCATCGCGCTGGCGGGGACGGGTGAGCGGCCGGCCTCCTGCCGGCGGCGGCGGCGGCGACGGCGGGCGCCGGCTCTCGAGCAGACGCACGCAGCGCGGCGCAGCCTCGCGGCGCCCGCGGTGCGGGGGGGCCGCAATCCGACAAGCGAAGGAGTCGCAGTGTGCCCGCTTGGCCCCTCCCCGGCGCCACGCCCCCGCAGCTGACACCCCCCCCCCTTGGCCCCGTGCCCCCCCGCCCGGCCAGGCGCGCTGCTGGGCAACATGGACTTCTCCCGCGGCGTCGAGCTGTCGTGCCGCCACGAGCGGGACGATCTGATTTGGGAGGCGCTGGTCAGCCTGCCGTGGCAGCCTGAATACAAATACAGGCGAGAGTGGGCGCGGAGCGGGAGCTACACGTCTTGCCGAGGGGCTTTGGGCTTTTTCCCTCGCCTTTGTCGCTCGTTGCTCGTCGGGGGCCCGCCGCCCAAGGGATTGGAGGAAGCAGTGCCTGGGAGCCGGGCGCAGCGGCGGCGGCAGCCGGGGCAGAGAGTGCAAGCGCGGCGCCGGCAGCGAGGTGGCTCGAGCCGAGCGCGGGCCGCGGCTGGTGTTGAGTTGGTGAGCAGGAGCCTGCCACGCGGACTGTGATGTGATTTTTCCGCAGGTATGCCGTCGTGCGGCGCGACGGGGAGGGGCGGCTTGTGGCGGAGCATGAGGAGATAATCACACGCAGGTAAGTGTGTGTGTGTGTGATTGCGTGTGTGTGCAAATCAGCATTTGTGCGTGTGGCGCCGTTTGCTTGTGGTTGCTTGTGTGTTTGTGTGTATATGACTGCGCGTGGGTGACTGTGTGTATGTGAGTGTGTTTGTATGTGTGTGTGTGTGTGTGTGTGTGTGTGTGTGTGTGTGTGTGTGCGCGCGCACACGCGCGTGCGTGCGCGTAGACGAGTGCGTGCACACCGGTGCATGCAGGGTGAATATGTCGTGGATACTGCGCATAACAGGGCTGAATGAAAACAAAAGGTCCGCACGACCGCATGCCCCCTCGAGCGCCGCCCCCTTGCCACGCCCAACACGGCGGCCAACCGCCCCCGCCCATGCGCGCGCGCGCGCACGTGCGCGCCCGCGGCGGCCCGCAGCGTGGTGCTGCCGCCCCAGCTGGAGAACGGTGACGTCATCGACCTGTCGGACTGCTGGATGGACCGCTCCTACCCGGGATCCATTTTGGACTCTTGCGCCTTCACAAAGGTGCTTTTTGCTTTGGCACCGCGTCAGTATGGTTGAGAACGTGTGCCGCGAGGGCATGCAAGTCGTGCACGCGCGGCACCTGCGAGTGCGCTCGCACAAGTTTTTGTGCGCGCACGCCGCGTGCGTGCGGGCGCGCTCAGGGGTTGTCGTGCTTGTGCCGCCCCCTGCGTTCACGAGCTTTACAGCGTGCTTGCTCGTGCCCGGATCATGCGCACCGATGGCAGCGGGAAGGGGGCGTGCCGCTTGCGCCCTCGGCGGTGGTGGTTCGGACGGCAGGACGCAACTCAGACCCCATCTGCGGCCCTGCCACTGCGCAGGTCATCCGGCGGCGGCGCGCCGGCTCGCAGCAGCAGCAGCAGCAGCAGCAGCAGCAGCAGCAGCAGCAGCAGCAGCAGGCCGCCCCCGGCCGCGCCTCCGCCGGCAGCGCGCGGGGGCCCGCCGGCGGCGGCTGCGGGGCGGGGGGCGTGCCGCGGCTGGTGCCGGTGGTGGCGGAGGCGGTGGTGCGGTTCAAGGTCAAAGACCTGATGCTGGAGGACGGCGAGGTGCGCGGTCAAACGTTTGACCAGGGAGTTTGACCGCCGCGTTGACCAGAGTCGTGCAGTTGGGGCGGCGGGCGTCCCCTTTGCGGTTTCGGTCAAAGGGCAAGCTGCGCCTCCACAGACTGGCGCAGTCTTCAAAGGGGCTGGGGCCTGTGTAATCTGCGGGTGATCTGCGGGCGCCACTCGCCGGCAGGCCTGGCGAGCAGTCCCTTCGGTAGCGCCTGCGTCGCCCACACCCACACGAATGGGGCAGCGCCAACATCCCGGCCTATGCAGCACTTGTGCACCCTCCATATCATTCGAAATGTCACGTATTGCATGGCCCCTCCTTGCTCCATTCCCCCCTTGTCGTCGCCCCCCGACCGCTCACCCGGCCCTGCCTCCCGCCGGTCCTACCCCTCTGAACGTCACCCGCAGGTGGTGTGCGTGACGGGTGCTGTACCGCAGCTGGGGACGTGGCAGCAGGACCAGATGCTGCAGCTCACGCGTGAGTCACCGGATGACTCACGGGGCCGGGGCGGGGCGGGACGGCCGGCGGGCGGCGGATCGGGACGCGGGCGGGTGGAACGAATGCGAAATTGCTGGCGACTGGCCATGAGAAACAGGCAGAGTGCAGGGATGGGACGGCCAAGAATTGAAGCATGGGCGTTCGACCTTATCCAGAGTTTCAGGGCCACACCCCCCCCCCCATTGCAGCCCGCGCCC
>NW_014007762.1:0-2728 GCF_000611645.1 Monoraphidium neglectum | reverse complement strand
CCGCCAGGCCCCGCGCCGCCCAGGCCGCCGCCACTGCCAAAGCCCTCGGACCGGAACCCATACCCGCCCGCCGCCGCGCCGGTCTGCGGCCACGCGGCCGCGGCGGCCCCGGCGCCGCCCCTGGCGCCGCCCGCCGCCCCGGCGCCTGCGCCCGCGCCTGGCTCTGCGCCGCCCAGCACTGCAGGGTCGAGCTCAACCGAATACAGCGGCGCCGCCGGCCGCAGCAGCAGCCCCGCCGCGCGCACGGCGGACGCCGGCTGCGGGGCCTGCGCGGGCGCGGGAGAGGGGACGTCGACAAACAGCCCCAGGGGCGGCAGCCGCAGCGGCGGCGGCGGCGGCGCGTTGGGACCGCCTCCGGGGGTTGCCTGCTGCCCAGGCCGGAGCTGCGGCTGGAGCTGCTGCTGCGACGGCTGCTGGCCGGCGGCGGCCGCTGCTGCTGGATGTGATTGGGGGCTGAGGCCGCCGGCCGCAGCTTGAGGCCTGAGTGCGCTGGCTAAGTGCTCCTCGTCTGAAGATGAACAGGCGCGAGTTTGATGAGCGATAACGCCGACGCGCAGGCGCAGAGGCGGCGTTGGGAACGACGGGGAGTGACGTCAGCGTGCGTGGGTGCGGCAGGATGGGCGGCGGCGTCATAGGTGCGATGAAACAAGTTGTCGACACAACGGGATGAGTGGGGACGTGGTTGCTGCTGCCGGCCCCCGGCCCAGGGGTGGCAAGGCATCCCCCCCCCCTTCCTTGACGGCCACTACACAGGCACAGAGTGGCATGAGACTATCTTATTAAATCCCGACCGACAAATCAAACCGTGATCGTTCGCAAGCAACGACCGCAATCACACTCCATGAACCACAACAGCAACCCAGTCCAAGGCACGTGGTGCGCACCCAACCTACCGTTCAGCACGATGGGGACCCCCGCCAGCTGGGGCAGCACCATGCCCCGCAGCTGGGTGTACACGTCAGCAGGGGGCAGCGCGGCCGCAGCCGCAGCCACGAAGCCGACGGCGGCCTGGCGCACGGCGGCTTTGGAGTGCCGCAGCAGGGGGACGATCTGGACAGCAGGGCATAGGCGGGCGTTTGCGCAGTTTGGTCGTGCCGGGCATAGCCAAGACTGTGAGAACGCGAGGCGCAGCGGTCGCTCCTTGGCAGCTGGATGCAGCTGACTTGGCTGCTGCTGCTGCATCCAGCGCACGACCACAGCCGAGGATGCGCTTGACCAGCACAGGTGTTTTTAGGCGTTGACGTGATCATTGCTGCTCGTGTCATCGCGCCATGGCGTGTGCAAAACTAAGGAGCCCGCACCCAGCCCCCGCCCTCCCGGCCGCCCATACGCTCCCCACACTGCGCCGGAGATTGACAAACGGATGCGAAACACATCAGAAAGCGACCAAGCGGGCGCCGGCCAGCAGGAGCGCACCTTTCTGGCAGCTGCGAGGAGGTTGCGCTTCCTGAGGTGGCCGGCCACCGCCGCCACGCAGCCCACCGCGTCCGCCACCACTGCCGCCTCGGGGTCCACCAGGGCCTGTGGGGGTTGGGGTTTGGTGGGTGGGGGTTGCGGCCGGGGGTTGGGTTTGGGGTTTACCGGGTGGGTTTGGGGGTTGGAGGTTGGTGGATGGGTTAGGGGTAGCGATGGTGCAGGTAAGGGTGGGAACTGGTAGCATGAACGTGTTATGTTGTTTTCAATGGGCGCGACCGCATGAGCGCGTGTTGAGGGTCAAAGGCGGCGCAGGGGACAGGGGATGCTGGCCGTGGAGCAGGGAGCGCGGCGGCTTTGCGCACGTTCCTCAGAAAGGGGCGTCGATGCGCATCGTTGTGCCCTGAACCCTAAACCCTAAACCCTAGGGTAGAATGAGTGCATCCAGCAAAAGCTGGCCGGAGCACAGCGCCGGTCACAGCCCCCGCCCCCCACCCCGGCCCCGGTCCAGGCCCGCCCCCGCACCTGCTCGAGGCAGGGCAGCAGGAACACGTCCAGGCTGCCGCGGCCCCCGCGCGGCCCTATTCCCGCCACCGCCCCGAAGAACGCGCCCCGCAGCTGCCAGCTGCCCGCGTTTAGGCACGTGATCAGCAGCGGCAGCAGCACGCCGTTGACGTCGCGGCGGCCGAAGAACGCGGCGAGGCCGGGGGAGTGGGACAGCAGGGCGCGCTTGATGTCGGGGGTGGAGCGGGCGCCAGTGATGAGGTCGAGCACGACGCGCTCCACGGCGCCGCGGACGGCGGCCACCTCGGCGTCGTATCTTTTTGGGGGTTCAGGGTTCAGGATTTGGGGGTGGGGGTCGTGGACGACGGATTGAGAATCAGTGTTTGGGACTGGGGGTTGCAAGCGGGTTTCGGGATCAAGCGTGAGGGATGTGGGGTGCAGGTTTCGGAGGTGGGTGCAAGTGGGATATGAGTGGAAGGGGTCGGGGGTGGGTGGAGAGGTTTGCGATGGGAGTCAGTCCGCGAAGCAGGGAGAGGGGTGGGCGCATGAGAGGAAAGGTGGGGACGGGTGAGGGGGCCTGGGCCTGGGCCTGGGCCTGGGTCGTCGAGAGCAACTCAGATGAGCAATACCAACCCTCCACCTCCCAACACCCAACTCGGCCCTTGCAGGCACGAGGGGCCTCATCGACCCTGCATCCACATCACTATAATATAACCGACACTCACGCCCACACACACCCCAGCCAAGCCCCTCAACCCACCTGACTGGCGCCGGATCACCCCGAGCCGCCGCGGTCGCCACCACCTGCCCC
>NW_014007763.1:0-2730 GCF_000611645.1 Monoraphidium neglectum | reverse complement strand
CGTCCGCCCGCCGCCGCTGTCCCCGTCCCCAAAACGCGACTCAAATTCGAATTCAAATTCAAATTCGAATTCTTTCAACAGCCTGCATTGCGTTCCTGTGGCTCGCCATGCTCGTGCCCTACCGCGGCCCCAAGCAGTCAACCGCGTTTGCGGCCGTCAGCCAGGCCATCACAACGGCCCTCGCCAAGGGAGGCCAGCAGCAGCAGCAGCAGCAGCAGCAGCAGCAGCCGTGAAGAGGCGCGAAACGAAGGCGGGGCGCGGCCCCTGCCTCTGCGCCGGCGGCACGCGGGGCCCGCCGGCCGGCCGGCCGGCCGGCCCCGCGCCCCGCGGCGCACGTCCAGGCGTGCTTAAGCGCGCTTTTGCTGCTCCCAGCGCTGCGTCGCACCAGCTGTCGGCGGCGGCGTTTGAAATCCGGCGTCCACGCGGCCGCTCACCTACTGGATGGATTGGTCTCCCTCTCACGAACTGAACCCCAATGATTAGTCCCTCTGTTTTCGCATGCGCGGTCCGCCGACCGGTCCACCCATATCATTGCCCGTGCTTTGAACATGGCTCGCTCAACCCGCTATTGGGTCCCGCCGCCGCCGCTGCAGCTCGGCGCCGCCCGCCGCCGCCGCCGCGACGGCCTGCGGCGGCGCCCTCGCCACTGCGCAACAGGGAGCGGCGAGCGTGGGCCGCTCACTATGCCATCGCTTGCTATGAACCCCCTGCAAGATCTGGCAGCCGAACAGGCGTCCAGATCATGCAGCCCGCGGCCCCTCCTTGGACCTCGTCGGTCCGAGGTTGCGTGGCGCGCCGGCAGCCGCCCTTTGTGCGGTCGGTCCAGCTTCCTATGCTTTGTTGCCGACGCGTGTGCGCACGCCCTCCTTTGACGGGGTGGCCGTTGCCCTGGCTCCACGCCCCGCGGCGGATCAAGTCTGACAGGTCACACAGCAACAACAGCTCTGATATTGCAGGCGCGAGCGGTCAGCGGCCCGCGCCGCAAACCGTCCGGGCAGACCGCCGCGCCCGGATGGGTGCAACCCGAATGACACTGGGAAGGGCCCCTCCTGCCCTCGCCCCTCCACCCCACCACGAACAAACCCCACCTAGACTGGCGCCCCTAGCGTCCTGCCCGCCTGCAGTCGGACCGGCACCCCTGTATACACCTGTTCCCGCGCCCCCGCCCCCAGCCGCCTCAACACTGTGCGCTCGGCCGACAGCCCGGAACCGCGGGCTGCCTTTGAATGGCCCGTTCGCCGCTGCCGGCTCGCCCTGCCTCCGGGGACCAGTGCCCGCCGCGCGTGCTGCGCGTGCGAAGCCGCGGCCGCAATCTGTAACGCCCTCTGCACTTTCGGCACGAACAAGACGCGAGGAAAGGAGAGGCCCCGCATAAGATGCAGCTTTGCAGCCGGCCGGCCGATGACGTCATGGTGATGTCACGGTGACATCACCGCAGCCGGCATGCATCCCTTGCCCCACTCTCTGTCCCATGTTATTCTCGACCGGAGCGATGACGTCATGTGATGTCACCACGGGGCTGCCGCCCTGATGCCACAGACCAGCCCTACCGTTTGACACACAATCCCCCCCCCCCAAGAAAAGAAAGGAACATACCCAACATGCGCCCCAACCTTGCGATGACGTCACCATGACGTCACCCCGCAGCCGCCCTGGCCGCGCTGTGGCTGGTGGTGCCCAATGCATACGACCTCAAGGCGGCCCTTGCACAGGTGGGTGTCAGGGGGGGGGGTGAATGTAATCATTGCCAACATTAAACTTTGAACAGGTATCAGGGGTATATGTATGTACCGTGATCGTCGCCAACATTCAAATTTGACACAGTCGCCCCCAGCTCACCACTCCCGCCGATCCAACTAAAGTCAGGACACGCACCATGCGCCCACGTGCTCGTACGCACGCGCGCACACGCACATGCGCATCCGCGTGCACGCGCGTGTGCCTCCACCGCATGGGCAGACCAGGTCATAGGCGTCAACCGCTACAAAACAACCACCGAAACCCCCGCACCCGCCAAGCAGGTATCTAGATTTTTTGACGCCCAAAAGGCGGGGGTCCCGCTGTCCTCCCTGCCACCTGCCAGCCAGGCGGCCTACCCCTGGCTCGAGACGCCCGCGGCGGCGGGGGACCCCGTCCCCGGCGGTTACTTCGTCACCGGGTCTGATTACGTAAAGGTGGGGCGGTTTGTTCCGGCGGTTGTTTTTTGCGTTTCTTTGGCGGTTTTCTCGTCCGGGTGGCTTTGGAATTCTGGGGGTTGCAAAGTTAGGACCAGATGCACGTGTGGTCTTGCGCATTTTTGGTTGCGCTCTCCCGCACTACTATCAGCGCAATGAGTGTCGTTTTGACCGGGGGCCGCCAGTTGCGGCGGCCCAGCGAACGGTGGCCTCGCGTCACTGCCGGATCAGGTGACGCGGGGTCTGGGCCGCTGGCGACATCACCCCAATCCCTCACACCCCCCCCCCAATGATCTGACAACACCCCCAAATCCTCTAACAACCCCAATAAAACCAACATGACCTCCCCTCCCCGCAAAAACCCTCTCCCCCAAAACCTGTCTGAGTCACACCTTGCCGACGCCAACCTCCTCCAAGTCAATGGTTCTGTGAATTCACACAGTACTCGTTCCCCCAAGCATGGGTGGTGTCGCTGCCAGGCCTGGCAGTCGGCTGCCCCCAACTGCACGCGGCCCCGCAGTCCCAACCCAACACTTTCCATGCAATCATCCCCTGC
>NW_014007764.1:2769-3275 GCF_000611645.1 Monoraphidium neglectum | reverse complement strand
CCCAGGGACCCACCGCTCATCCCCTACCCCCCCCCTCTCACCCCAAACCGTGCGTTGAGCACCTCCAGCCGCTCGTTCATCTCCAGGTACTCGCAGATCCTGGGTTGGGGGAGTGGAGGGGTGGGGGATTGGGGGTGAGGGTGGGGGTCAAAATGCTGGACGTACTTTGAAAGAGGAGGAGAGGAGCCTCAATAACAACAGATGGGCCGGCGCAGGGCGCGTGTTGGGGGTCATCTAGGAAGCCCTCCGAACGGGCGCAGCGCCGTGATAGCTCGTGGAGAGAGCCACGCGACCGCACATGTGTGCATTCCTGCAAAACCCTAGAAGGGCCAGCACAGGGTGCAACGGGCAGAAAGCTGAGGCGCAATCGGCCACTCTCTGAGGCCTCCAACCCCAACCCCACCCCCACCTGTTGTAAAGAGAGGTGTAGCTGTCCGCCTCCCGCCAGAACCACTCGGGCTTGTCCATCACGCTCGACAGCAGGTTGACCGCCGCCCTGCAGTTTG
>NW_014007764.1:0-2224 GCF_000611645.1 Monoraphidium neglectum | reverse complement strand
TTGGGGGGGGGGGGGGGCGGGGAACGCGGGGAGCCGTTCGGGGCCGTGAGCAAGTGTGAGGCGGCGGCGTGGGACGGCCTCCCCATGCGGCAGGCGTGCTCGGTGCCGCCGGATGAGGTTCGGACCGGCTTTTGACGGAAGCGATGGGTGCGGCAGGCATGAAGAAGGCGCAACAGCAGCATAGCTATGAACACGTATGCAGGCATTAGGGCGCATGCGATGCCTTGCGTGGCCGCTTGCGTGCATTGCGTGACTTGCCTCTGGAGGAACACCTTCCCGATGAGACGTGCCAGGTCGTCCGGCTCAAGGGATACCTTTGGGGGGACAGAAAAGGGGTGGCCGGGTACGGGGGTTGGAGCAAGATCCCTGATTCTCAAACAGCAGGCAAGCAGTTGACCTGGAAGGAGGTTATGGGACCGCAGGAGGTTATAAGACCGCAGGGTGGCGATAGGGTGCTGGTGCAGTCCACATACACAATCCAGGAATATGCGGGTGACCCCTGGTGGTTGCGACGCAGCGCCCCAGGCGGCCATGCACGCCCCCAGGCGCGCCGGCCGTGCCCCAGACCCGTCCTGCCGCACCTGCCCCGTGGCCGCCAGCTGTTCTGGCAGGTGCTTCGTCTCGAGCACCGTGTCCACCACGCGGCGCTCGTACAGCGACAGCTTGGTGGACTGGTTGGGGGGGGGTCAAGAGAGGGAGAGAGCGCGGGGGTCTTGCAGGGCTTGCATCACTCATGTGTGTTGCAGGCGGGTCGCTCTGGATTCGGGCGCTGAGAGGGCGGGCCACAGTGGGCAGCGCTGGCCAGGGCACCGGGTTTCAGAGGCCGCGCCCCCAGCTGCAGCGCCGCGAACGAATGATGTGCTGCAGGCACGGCTGAACGCTGCACGCGGCCTTGAGCCCCCTGTTCCCAGCCCAACGTTTTTTGGCCCACCTGGCTGAGTGCGTAGGATATGGCCAGCTTGACACGGTGGTCTTTGGCCGCCCTGGGGGACAGGGCGGGGGCAGCACAGAATATGAGTCAATGCCAGTCAAGAGGTCTGGATGCTGCCGGCGCATGGCTCGTGGGCGCGGGAGCGGGCAAAGTACAGAGCAGGGCCCGCCAAGGATGGGCTTGGCGCAGCCCCTTCGCCCATGCGTTTGCACATACGTGCGCAACAATGAGTTAGCACGTCATCAACGTGATATCTCAGTCCCAGAATACCACACGCGGGGGCGATGACTGAGGGCGCTGACCTGCGGTGCAGTGTGACGACGTCGTTCTGGATGTGGGGCTTCTCGGCACTCGTCACGTTGAACTCAAACTGAGGGCAGTCCGGGTGGCCGGGGCGTGGGGGTGTGCGTGGAGGGTTACAGCGGGGCGAGCGGTAGTGTTGAATTGCAAGGGGCCAGGCTGCGCATGAGGTGGTGAGACTGTGCATGATGGTGCCGGCTGTGCATGATGGTGCGCCCCCCCCCCAAAAAAAGATGTTAATTTCCACGGTCAGCAACTCCAGCACCTGGCCCGCTGCCTCCTCAACCCATCCACCATCCCTGCCACCGCCAAGCGCTACCCCCAAGGCCCCACCTGGTCAATCTCCATCTCATCCGCCTCAATGGCCTGGCTGTGGGCGTATCGCGCGATGTTGCGGATCACACTCGTCTCCTGGGCGGCATCCAGGCCCCTGGGAGCAGGGGATAGGGGTGGCATGGTGGCATGCTGAGGGCGCGTATCGAGGATATGCATGGATGCGCATGTGTTGAGACTCGAACGCCGGTCAACCGCTGTGGGGCACTGCGGTTGAGCAATCCCAGCATGCGTGATGCAATCCGTCGTCGCTGGCCTCAAGCTGGGTCGGGGCGCTCGCGCGCTGGCAAGGCGGGGCCAGCCAGGGGGCTGCTCACCAGCAGCACACGACGCCATAGTCAAAGAAGTACCTTTAGGGTTGGAATGAGGTGTTGAGCGTGCATGGCAGCGAAGGGGTCAAGTGGAGGGCAGCAGAAATGGGGGAGGAAGGGCGGCCGGCTGCTCAATCCTGCCGCGTCGCACACAGCAGAGAGCGCGGGCATAGCACGCCAGCTTCATTAGGAGGGACGCCGCTGGCCCCTGCTGCGCCGCCTGGCCCGCTGCCTCGTCGTGGCCCCAACATTTTCCCGTGGCCGCGATTGCTCAGGCTTACACGTCTGCCCCGGGGCCGTCGTCTGTGGGTGACGCGTACGACACGTAGAAGCACTGGGTTGGAATTTT
>NW_014007765.1:0-2733 GCF_000611645.1 Monoraphidium neglectum | reverse complement strand
GACGTGGGATGTGGCGTGGCGCACAGAGTGAGTGGGGGTTGCAGCTTGTAAAGGGCCGGGATGACGCGGTCGGCAAGAGGGGGGGACGAGGGGAGGGGCGAGGGGAGGGATGGGGCCCGCCCTGGTGAACGGGCATTCGCTTGGTTTGTTGCCCAGCTACGCTGTCATAAGCACCAGCAGCGGCACCCTGCATCCTAGCCGCGCCGCTCTGCAACAGCTGTGCGGCAGTGGTGTGGCCGCCTCGTGCCCTGGCGCCCGGGTGCTCTTGCTGAGGCAGCTGCCCGGCATCTGCTGCCGCGAAATCGCTCACGCCCCCCTTGGCACCGCTGCTGGCGTGCCGCACACCGGACCTCCCAGCAAGAGTCATATACAACATGATCTTTGAGTTCAAAAGTTGCACAGAGACTGCAGCCGTGAGCTCGAATCTAGGGATCCGCAAGGCGGGCCTGCGGCTGAGGGGCTCACGTGTCTGTGCTTGTTGAAGGCCTGGAGGTACTCCTCATAGACATCACGCGGGATGGGTCCGATCTGGGCAAACGCCTGCGGCAGATTCAGACCATGGGTCGAATTCGTATTGACAAGGGTCCGGGTGGAGGTGGTGGGCGGGGGCACGGCCGGCCGCTGGGGTGCGTGTGTTTTGCAGCCTCGATGTTGGGGGGCTGCTGCTGCGCTTGGGCGAGGGCGGCAATGGCAGCGGAAGCGGCGGATCCGCAGCGGGATGCAGCCGACAGGACACAGAAGGGTTCGACGCACACCGCATGAGGCGCCGCAAGCAGGTGGCGGCTGCAGCATGCCACTCTCGCCCCCCTCGGACCGCGTGTCCCTCGCGGCTCTGGGGTTGGGTCTCATGGTCACATGGCCGCTCACCACGCGAATCTCTGCCGCAGAAAATATGGATATGCCCGGCTCTATGGTGCGCGTCACGGACCCCATCCCGGCGCCACCAGCCCCTGGGTGAAATTAGCAGGGGCCTGCCAAGCTGAGTGCTGCGCACACACGCACACCAGCGGCGCGCTAAGCGCCTCTGTCGGGCCTAGATCACGGCCAGTACATATTTACAGGCCGTTTATATGATTGGGATACGCGCAGTGGTTGAAATTGTGCCACGACAGTGGGTTGAGTAGATCACGGCTTGCTAGCATATAAGCTATTGCGGATGGTAAAACAGAATTGTGGCACGCACTGTCTGCATACACTGTCATCGTGTCAAGTTCGGCTCTGCACGGCCGGTGACATTGATGCACCCTCATCACCCGACAACTTGGCCAGTGTCTGGTGCAGCATACAAGCCAATTGGATTTTGTATGATCATTGACTTGTTCTTATCGAACCTCACACAATTATCTGGAGAGAAAGCTCAGCAACATGCAATCAAGGCTCGCGCATGGGGGAGCGGCCAACCACGCTCCATGCCCTCGACACTACAGGTGCGTGTGCGTGGCGACACCAAGAATGTGTGCATGATACATGTGACCTGTGCGGCGGCAGGCTGCTTGAGAGCACACAAAGCCCCTGCTCGTGCTCGCATGCGCCGCAGCAACTCTCGCACGATGCGCCGACCCAGACAACGTTTCACGCCCGGCGCGCAGGTGCTTCAGCAGCACAGGGAGGGGCGCAGCAGCATCGGCGGCATCGGCGCGCCCGCAGCGGCGGGCACGCACTGTGGCGGTCAGGGCTGAACGTGAGCTGGAAGCTGCGGCCGGCGCGCCGCGGCCCCGCATGCCACGAATGCACATGCATGCATGCGCATGCCCCATGCCGTGCCAGCATCCATCCTCTTCCCCCATTCCCAAGCATTGCCTCGCCTCTGTTCTGCAGCAGCTGTGCTTTGCCACGCCACGGCATGGGATGTTTTTCAGCCGCCCCCTCCGGCCCCTCCGCACCCACCCTGACGCCCCCAAAGGCTCCCTGTACGAGGTGCTGGGCGTCACTAGTGACGCCAGCGAGCGGGACATCAAGAAGGCGTTCAGGCAGAAGGCTCTGAAGCTGCACCCCGACGTCAACAAAGCGGTGCGCGCCCCTTGGATTACAAACCACACCCGCACTGGCCCGGCAGTCCCGACTGACTGGCGGGCGTGCAAGCAGCGCACTCAGTGGCGGCGCATCCGCTGCAGCGCATCGTTGTAACAGCCTGCTCAAATCCAGGGAGGGGGCGTCATGGAGGGGGGGTGCAGGGCATTCCGGTGGGGTGCATGGCGCGGCGTCAACGGGCGACAGCCAGCCATGCCCGGTCGGCTGATGCGCAGCCTTGCTGTCCCACCCTGTCGTTGACCCTCTTAATGTCGATTCCCGTTCGACTTACCTCGCAGCCTGATGCCGAGCGGCGCTTCATGGAAGTCAAGGCGGCCTTCTCGGTGCTATCCGACGCGCAGCAGCGCGCGGACTACGACCGGCGGCAGCGCGCAGGGGTGAGCGTCCGCTGCGCTTCGCGCGGCCGCTCGCCGGGGCCTGCTGGCGCGAGCGAGTTTCGTGGCGCGCCGGCCCCCTGGAGCGATTCTGAGCCTGGCGGCACTAGTTTGGGTGTCGCAGCCGCGGCTTTCCGGTCCGAGCAGGGCCGAGGGCGATACTAGAAGGCTTTTGGGGGGGGGGGCACATGCGCCGTCTGCGAGGGACCCTGCACCCCGCAGCCCGCTGTATCCCGAAACATTTGAGCAGTGATGTGCCGAGCCCCAACTCTTCCATTTAACCCGACCCTTACCCACCCCACCCGCCCACCCCCTTTCACACACACAC
>NW_014007766.1:0-2734 GCF_000611645.1 Monoraphidium neglectum | reverse complement strand
CGCCCGCGCCGCAGCCGGCCGCCGCGTCGCTGCTGGACCCCCGCCGCGACCCCGGCGCGCTGCCCCAGCTCCCGGCCCCGCCGCCGCCGCCGCCAGGCGCATCGCCCGCGAGGCCCGCGAGAGCCGCCGCCTCGCCGCCGCGCCCGCCCCCGCTGCCATTGGGCGTGTTTTCCGCGTCAGGATCGACGATCGGCGCGCTGGCCAGCAGCACGCCCTGCACCGTCGCGTCCTGCAGCGCCAGCCGCGCGAGGCACTCCGACGCGAGCTCGACGGCGCCGCGGAACACGTGCACGTAATCGCTCGACAGCAGCGCGAGCGCCGCCCACAAGACCTGGTCAATGGTGACGCGACAGTGGCGCAAGGCCGCGGCGGGCAGGGCGGGGCGGCGGTCAACGTAGCGGGGCTGGGTTGGGGGCTTTGGCTCAACCTCGTTGGGTGCCACGAGCTGGGTTGAGGGCCGCTTTCGCGTGCCACACCGCGGCGGGTGTCCTTTTCCCTGTGTTGCCCCCATGCAGGCTGCCGAGGGTGCAGGCCGGCGCCGCAGCGCACCGAAGCAGCGCGGCGCGGCGCAGCGAAGTTGCAGCAGTGCGAGCGTCGGGGCAGCAGCTGCGGCGGACGGGCGGCGTGGGGGCGCGTGCGCGCGCGCACCTGGGGGAACAGCACGAGCCTGCCGGGCGGCAGCGCGCGCACCAGCGCCGTCAGCGTGAGCACCAACTCCAGCAGAGTCTCTCGCGCGACAGGCGACTGGGCGGCGGGGCGGGGCAGGGCGGCGGTGCGGGCGGTTTCGGGGGTTTGTGAAGGGCAATTTTGGGGGTTTGGAGGGGCTCCGCCAGGGTGACTGTCATTAGGCGGCATTGGTGTGTGCCATGTCTTGCAGGCGAGATCTGGCGTGCATCAATATACAGATACCAATATGAAAACAAAGTGTCTTGTGGGGCCCCAAACAGCGCAGCAGTGAGGTTCATCTCATCAAATCGGTTGTGATTGTGTTGACGGGATTAGGCACGGCAGCAGAGGCGCGGCATGTGCCCAGGGGCCGCACCTGCAGTCCGGGCTCGAGGCACTGCAGCATGCAGCGCAGCAGCGTGCCGCAGAGGTCCCCCGTCAGCGGCGGCGCCAGAGTGCGCAGCACCTGCAGCGCACGGCGGCGTGCACGGGCGCGCATGGGCACAGTGAAGGTTGAGCCGTGCACGTCCGGCGGCGTCGTAACACACGCACACGAGCACTGGTTTGCACAACCCCTCGTGCTGGAGTCTGGAGGAGGGCGAATGCACAGCCGGCCTGCCCCTGCTGTGCCTCTCACCACCGTTCACCGTCGCGCCCGTTCACCCCCAAGGGCGCGTCACGCACACCCATCACCACGCTGCTCTCGTTCGCGCGGGCCCCGCCGCCCCCACGGCTTCCGGTCCCGGCCCCCCGCCCCACCTGCTGCGACCTGCTCGACGCGTGGCGCCCGCGGCAGTGCAGCGCCCATTCGAGCGCCACCTCGCACCACTCCTCCCGCAGCCGCGGCTCGAAGGCCAGCGCGGCCAGCAGGTGGTCCACCAGGGACGCGAGCGCGGCCGCGCTCGGCGGCTGGGGGCGCTCCAGGGTGGGGTGCTCGTTGGGCCAGAGGCGGCGGCCGCGGAGGGACTGCAGGTACTGGATGAGGGCGGTGACCTGGTTGGGTCCGGTGGGCCGGGGTCGGGGCGGTTGCGGGCGGGTTCCCGGGGTTCTTGGGAGCATGCTAGCAACCAGAAGAGAGGGAGCGTTTCAGGGATGGGCTCTTTGTTATCTTCACTTCAAAACAAGCCGAGCAAGAAGGCAAAGAGCGCGCGTGGTTGCTTGAGAGCTGGGGGCTGACAAGGAGGGGGAACACCGGCCCTGTTGCGGTGGGGCTCCGAGGACGGCACCGCAGGGGCGGCCTGGCGCACCTGCGCCACCTCTGCGGGCAGGCCCTCCGCGTGCCGCAGCTCTATGTGGCGCGCGCTGAGGCTGTACAGAGTGTTGACCAGCAGCGCCTGCACGGGTTGTTGGAGGGGGGTGGGGGCGCGGGCGGCCGCTCGATGTTCGACGAGGCGACGACTGCAGGGTGCGAGTGTCCACGCGGCCACGCGGCCCCCGTCATCGCGATACCGCACCGCCCCGACCCCCAGCACGGCAAGCCCTACGGCTCCCGAACACCCCTCCTTGCGCAATCCGAGCCGTGGCTAGGGTTCAGGCCGAGCGGCGGCCGGGGTTTTGGGCTTTCCATCGCACGAACTGCAGGGCTCGCCTGCGCGGCGCCGACAACCAGGGGCTCTTCGCTGTCCATGGCCAGCGCCACCACGTGCAGCAGCAGCGCCAAGTGGGCCTCGAAGTCCTCATCATGCTCGTAAGCCACCTGGAAGAGGAGCGGGCGCCGACTGCGTGTGCTGAGAAGCAGGGCGGCGGGCGCGCCATGCTGCAAGCGCTGGCGCCTGGCCCGCACGGGGACCGGAGTCGTCCCCCGTGGCCCGCTTGGCATCAACCTGGGGCGGGCGCTGGGGGCAAAGGGGTGCTGCGGCACCCCAGGGGGGGGGGACAGCGGCGCACGCACTCCTGACGCGCTCTTCCCCTTAATCTCTCCCCCAGGGAGACTACCGGCGGGGCTGCAAAAGCCCGACAGGCGACAGTTAGGACGATTGGCCACGCGCTCCCCCAGATTGGCCCCCGCGCTTCACCTCTGTCAGCAGGCACAGCGCCAGCTCCGGCCGCGTGACCAGCGCCCTTATCG
>NW_014007767.1:1719-2851 GCF_000611645.1 Monoraphidium neglectum | reverse complement strand
GACCAAGGGGTTGGAAGACGGCGTGCCGTTCGGGGCAAGCAGGGGAGCGGAGGGGGGGTGTGCTGGATTACGAGCGAAGGGGATGGCGAGGGGGCCGGTCGGTTGCAGGACAATGCAGCGACGCGGCCCGCGGAACAGAGTGTGATGATACTTGAAAATGCAGCGACGAGAACGACCGGCTTAGAGGATGCCAGCGAGCGGCCCTGGGAACCGCAGAAAACACCGCATCAGCGCGAGTCGCAAACAGGCCCGTGCCGCATGCAGCCGGGCTGCAAGACCGTCTGCGGCCCGCGGCCCCTGCAGCACGGGCGGGTCGCGCGGAAGGCCCGTCAAAGCCCGCGCGGGCAGGCAAGGGCTCACTTGCTCTTCCAGAACGCCGTCTTCTGCACGCCATCCACGTAGGCCTTTGTCGTCCCGTCCTCCCAGTCCCAGGTTACCGCCACGTGGTGCCACGCATCATCGGTCCACCCCGCGTCAAAGTCGATCCAGTTCTGGGCGCGCTGGGAGTCCGTGTTCTCGTTGCTGTTGATGTGCACGCTGATGGCGCCGGCCGTCTTCTGGTCACCCAGCAGCTTCTCGCTGAATTCCTCAAGATACCTGGCAGGGCCAAGTGGGCGTGCCGCGCACAGCGCGGATCCATGTGCGCATGAGGGCGTGCCGACTTCAGGCGGCCAGGGGAGGCGTCCCAATGGCGCCGAGCCCCTTGGCGGTGCCCCGAGCTTACCTGCACCCTCGCACCAGACCCAGGTCCCCACGCCGTTCAAGTGTGTGCACGCCCACACTGAGTGCAGGTGTGCAAGCGCGTGCACACATGTACAGCATAGCGCCCCGACGCCCAGCCTCACCCCTTCCCCCACCTCTCAATGCGTATCGCGTCGTCCACAAAGTCGGCGCCAGGCTTTGTGTTGTCGGTGCGCTGCGCCGCGTACGAGAAGAGCTGCGCAAACTTGTCCTGTTGTGAGTGCAGGAGCGCACGCATGCACGTGTGTGTACACGTGTGTGAGTGTGTGTGTGTGTGTGTGTGTACATGTGTGTGTGTGTGTGTGTACATGTGTGTGTGTGTGTGTGTACATGTGTGTGTGTGTGTGTGTACGTGTGTGTGTGTGTGTGTGCACGTGTGTGTGTGTGTGTG
>NW_014007767.1:0-1603 GCF_000611645.1 Monoraphidium neglectum | reverse complement strand
GTGTGTGTGTGTGTACATGTGTGTGTGTGTGTGTACATGTGTGTGTGTGTGTGTGTACATGTGTGTGTGTGTGTGTGTGTGTGCGTGTGTGCGTGTGTGCGCGCGCGCTTATTCCTTTTTGCAGAAGCAGCTCGCAGACTGGGCCCCCAGCAGGCCTTGAGCGCGGCCGGCCGCGCCCATGCCCGCTACTGCAACCTCGATTACGTGCCCCCTCTCCCCGCGCCCATGCGCGGCCGTCCGCCGACCTGCGCGTTGCCCTTCTTATCGAGGGCCTGGCCCCTGGCCCAGAACTCCACTGTGAAGCTCTTCTCGGGCATCCCCTTGGTGGTCTTGGCCAGAGCCAGGTTGTTCTTGAACTCAAGACGGCCTGGAGTGTATTGGGTTGGATTGAAGTTTGAGGTTGATTTACTGGAGCACGCGAATGGGTGGGGGTGGCGTGGGTTGATCAAAAGTGTGCGTTATGGCAAAGGTGTTTGAGGCAGGAGGGCGGAGCGCACAGGTCATGGGGCGACGGGCTGTCGATAGCAAAAAGGGTCGAAATTGTGGTGCCCCCGCCGTCCTGTGGGCGAGAACCGCAAGGGCAGTGGGCACAGCACCCCTGCGGCCCGTTCAGCGGGCGAGCCATGCAGCGGGACAAAAGACTCGCCCTCCAACCCCCTTGGCGCGCGTGCGCACCCGTGTGCAGCGCGTTTGCATCGCGCTTGATCTCCACGTCCATGCGCTGCGGCGGCACCGCCAGCTGCAGGTCGTTGCCCTTGCCGGATGAGTCCTTGGCAATCTGGGCGACACAGCGCAGGGAGGGCGCGTTCTGAGTGCGTGAGCGCGTGGGTACGTGGGCGCAGGGGCAGGCGGACGGTGCGGGCCCGGTGTGCAGAGAAGGCCGGCCGCATGGGGAGCGTGAGCGGCGCTCGGCGTGCGTGCTAGGCGCGGCGAAGAGGCCGCCAACCCCAGCCAGGGCGCCCTCAGGCCAGCCGCCCTGGCTGCTGTGAACTGGTGTGCGGGTGGCGCCACGCGCACCCTCCTTTCACAGGTCCTAAAGAGCGTGCCCCCGCCCAGGCCGTTGCCGAGCGGCCCGTTGGACAAGCGCAACACCAGGCAACCCGTCAACTGCAAGCGAACCAGCAGGCCTCCCTAGGGGGCTTTGGAGCGCGCCGCCATCGCCGCCCGCGACCCAGCCCGACTCCGCACCAGGTGCTGCCTGAACTGGCCGCCGTCAGTGTCGGGGTCGTTGAACTTCCAGTAGGCCGTGAGGTCTGCGTGGTTCTCCAGGCCGGAGGACCAGCGCATGTGGCGGATGATGTCGGCCTGGCTGCGCTTGACCTTCCAGATGCGGATCTGGGGGGGGGTGTCAGAAAAGGTTGACGGGGCGCGGGGATGCCATGGGAAAAGAGCCAAGGATGGGCAGAGGTGAGGGGCCGTCCAGGGAGGGTGCGCAGGCGCCCATCCAAGCGGGGGACGCAAGTCTCAATCCGCTGGATGTTTCACGAGGCCTGGTCTGACTGGAATATCATTAGGCAAATTGGGTCGTTGAGCGCCTCTACCGCAATCCGACGTGCAACCACAATGTAAGCCCCCCTTTCGCTCCATAAGCACAGCCTGGGCC
>NW_014007768.1:0-2735 GCF_000611645.1 Monoraphidium neglectum | reverse complement strand
GCGCCCGCGGGCACGGGCGCGCCCGCGGCCGGCGGCGACGGGGGCGGCGGGAAGGGCGCGGTGCTGCTGTGCGTGATGGGCGGCAAGCTGTCGGAGGGCATCAACTTTGCGGACGGGCTGGGCAGGTGGGCGCGAGACCTGGGTCAAAGGCCAGCCTGGGCTGGAGGCTGCCTCGCAGCCTCGGGGTGACTTCAACCCAAAGCCCTGGCCGTGTCGCCGCCTGTTATATGAGGTTCCATGGTGAGGAGCAGCGTGGCCGCAGGCGCGACGCTCCATCGAACACCTTTCGGGCAACCCGTCATCACATGACCTGTCGGCCCTTGCGCCACTCCGCACCCGCCCCGCCAGGTGCGTCGTGGTGCTGGGCATGCCCTACCCCAACCCGTCAGACCCGGAGCTTCAGGAGCGAATGCGCTACCTCGATGCAACAGCAGCCGCCCCCACGGCTGCTGCGGCGCCTGGCGGCCAGACGCCTCAGGGATCCAGCTCGCAGGCGCAGCCGCAGGGGGGCCAACGCACGGTCCAGGAAATCAAACACCAGGAGGGACGGCAGCAGCAGGGGCAGCAGCAGCACGGGCAGCAGCAGCAGCAGCAGCAGGGGCAGCAGCAGGGCCTGACGGGGGCGCAGTACTACGAGGACCTCTGCTTCAAGGCCGTCAACCAGGCCGTGGGCCGCGTCATCCGCCACCGCGGGGACTACGCCGCCATCCTGCTGGCGGACCAGCGATGGGTGGCGCCACCAGGCTGGGCGCCGGCCGAGCCGGGCGCGGGCGGCCCCCAGCAGCAGCAGCAGCAGCAGCAGCAGGAGCAGCAGCAGCAGCAGCAGCAGCAGCAGGAGCAGCAGGGTCGCGCCGGCCGGCCGCATCCCGTGTCAAAGCTGCCGGGCTGGATCCAGCAGTCATTTGTCCAGACAGGCGGCGACTTTGGGGTGGCGTATCGCCAGCTGGCCGGCTTCTACAGGGCGCGCAGGGCGGCCGAGCAGGCGGCCAACGCAGTCACCGCTGAAGCAGCCGCGCCTGCTGCAGTCGTGTGAGAGAGGCGGTCGGAGTGGCGGTCCAAGTGGCGCGTGCCCGCTTGCTTCAAAGCTGTTTGTCGCTGTGCAGGAGAGAATGCGTGTTCCATGCAGGAGTGGTTGTTTTTGCGTGCATTTTGCAGTCTATGGGTCAACAGGCTTTTGAAAGGCAATTTGCTGCCAAGCCTTAGCACACTGGAGCTCCGTGGGGCACAGCCACGTGCCTGTTATGTAACAATACTGCTGACTCCAGGTCCAAATGTGGTTCGCCCAGCTGCCAGCCCTGCATCAGAGGCCACTGCTGTGCATTTTGATCTATGGCTGTCGAAAAGTGCAGCCCTAAGCAGCACGCCGCGCGAAGCTGCCACCCGTCACAGCAGAGCAGATCAGAGCAGAGTCAGTTACAGCACCCGGAAGGGGCGCGTGACAAGAGACGTGCAATGTGTTGAACGAAGATGCGGCATCTGCATGAGATTTGCACACCCACAGCAGGAGCGGATGACAGGAGGGCGGCAGGTCAAAAAGTCAAAGCGACACACCATCCCGGCACCTGCCCACCTCCGCTCCCGTGGTCGCACGCACTGGCAAGCATCGCAGGCCCCGAGGGCCGCGGGACGCAAGGGGCCACCACAGTTGGCAGCGGCTCGTAAGAGGGCCGCCGCTCCTGCTGTGGTACATGCCCGTGCAGCCCGCAGCACCGCGAGCTGCAACGCGCTCTTGGCGCGCCCCCCACTCCTCCCCGCTATCCAAAGCTGACCAGAGGCAAACATGATCGACGCCCGCAATCAGAGGCCCAGGCGATTGCGCCGGGCCGTGCCGCGCCGCGACAAGCGGCAGCGGCCCTCGCGCGGCGCGGCGCGGCACGTGCGTACCCCTCGCGGACGGCCGCGAGAGAGGCCGCCTCGAGGCCGCCTTGAGGCCACCTCCCAGCCACGGCTGCCTTTGCTTAGAACACGGAGCCGCCGCCCTGCGCGGCCACCTCCTTCTCGTAGGACTCGTAATACTGGTAGATGATGGTGACGGCCAGGAGGATGCCCGTGCCGCTGCCGATGGCGCCCATCAGGTCGGCCGCGATGGTGAGGGCGCCGATGCACATGCCGCCAAACTGAGGGGGGCAGGGGGGCGCGAGAGAAGGGTCGTGGGGAGGGGCCCAGAGAGGCGGCGCGGGCGCGAGCGCAGCAGCACTGCATAGACAGACAACGCCCGCAGCGACACACCATGCGTGCTGACAAAGAGGACAGCAGAGCTGTGCGCCTGCCATCAACTCCAGCCCCCGAGTGCAGTCATCCCTCTATGACACACAAACTCACAAACACAGCATTGTAACCAACGGAGCGCCGCAGCACCCACCGCGGCGGCGACGGGGATGTACCGGTTGAGCTCCTTCTTGAGGGACGACTGCGTGTCCCTGTGCCCCTGGATGAACATCTGCTGCTCCTTGAGCTGCTTTGCCACGTCCGACGCGCTGCTGCCGGACACCTCGATCCAGGTCTTGGAGAACAGCGCGCACGCCGTCAGCATGAACGCCGTGTACACCACCGCGTGCAGCGGGTTGGCAGCGACGTCGGCGAGGCTGGTCGGGGGCGTGATGTAGTAGGCCAGCCCGCCGACGGGCGCCATCTGGCCGTTCCACTCGTTCTCCTGCCACTGGCCGAGCAGGCGGACGAGGAAGTTGCCGCCGTAGCGCTTGTACAGCAGCTGGGAGATGAAGTACATGTTGGAG
>NW_014007769.1:0-2736 GCF_000611645.1 Monoraphidium neglectum | reverse complement strand
ACGTCGTAGGTTCATCACATGTCAGTCGCGCGGCTGAGCTTGTCTCGTTTGCGCGTCCCTCGTAGCCTTCGGGGCACGCCGTTCCCGGCGGGATTGATCTTGTCGTGCATGCGTCGCCCTCCTTGACTCGGCCTGCTGTCGGGGCGGAGGGGGTGTCACCGCTGCCGTGCTCGCGTCCCTGCAATCACCGTGGTCGCTGCTCGCTCTCATTTGGCACCTTGCTGTGTTTTGCGCCCTGTGTGCCGTCCCCCGGCGGGGCCGGACTTGGGCAGCCGCATCTGCGCGGGTGTCGTCAACTTTTCGTGTAACTTCACATGTACAAAAAAAAGCCTCATACTCCGCGCAAGCACCAGCGCCCTGCTGGACGGCCCGTGCAGCCCGGTTGGCTAGCTAGCGAATGGTCCCATGCATGCACTTCCCATCCTCCCAATTGCTGGCGAAGGCCCGCCATCGCCGCCGGGCCCTGATTCAGGGTGTTGTGCACCCCGGCCGCATAGGCCGCCAAAAAGGCTACCTCGCACATGGCCACAGCTCACCTGTTAATATCTAGGTTGCACGCAGGTGCTCGACACCTCGCTACCCCCGTGTAATCGACTGTCTGTAAAAAAAAAGGCGCCAGGGGCGCCCCCGTCGGCTGCTAACCACTCAAGTGTGTGCAGCCACGCGCCGCTCCACGCGCGACGCGCCCGTGCCGGGCTCAGAGAGCAGGCTAGGGAGAGGTCCCCCACAAACGCCCATTTCAAGACCCCCTCATCAGACTTGATCATACGGTTCCATTGCCGCGCGCCTGCGCGCAGCCATGCGCGCGCGAGCGGCGGCAGGCCGCTCTCAGCGCAAAGGATCGTGGCGGGCACGCTGCGCCGCACCCCCCCAAGGTGCCGGACGTAATTGTGGCATGCTGTTTCTGGCCCTGCATGGATCGTGAGCTCACTCCCCCTCGGCCCGGGCCGCATTCGAGGTGGGGGGACAGGGCTGGCCAGGCGTCGGCTTTCGGGCCAAGCGGTTTCCCGGGCTTCCCCGCAGCCGCAGCCTCGCTCGCGGTCCCACGATAATCACTGCTCGCTCTCAGGTGGCATTGCGCAGTGTTTTGCGCCTGGTGTACGGCCGTACACTGTGCAATGCCACCTGAGAGCGAGCAGTGATTATCAAGGGACCGCGAGCGAGCGGGCCCCCGGCGGGGGCGGACCCGCCCCCGGGGTTTCCTTGTAAGTCCTTGAGAGGCTGCGGGCCTCGCTCCGGCTGCTAGGGTGTGGTCCCATTACGCACTGGCGGCAACGCCGCGTCTGGGGGGGCTCGGGCGGCAGCATCGGCACATGAGTCGTCAGCCTCTCGTGTAACTTCACATGTATAAAAAATCAAGCGCATGCAGCCGCATGCCGCTTCAGGCTGTGCAGGCATATATCATGCTTCCAACACACGCGCATACTTGTGGTGTTGCGCCGTGCAAGCGAATCGGTCAGCCTACCGGTGCCAACATCCGCTTGTTTCTCCCAAAGGTTTGATGTAGGCCAATGCCCTTTGCCCCATGCATGATGTACGTGCGTGTGTTACATCCCCGAATCAAGTTATTGAGCCATCCCACTGTAAACATGGCACAACAGGAAGATAGCAAGTACAACCAAGTTTTGACGCATGCCACTCCTATGTCATGTTGCACTTCTTTGTTGCACCTTGCTGTGTTGCCAGCTCCAACTTGCGCCGCCAGTCCGCCGCTTGCTTCCGCAGGTCATCCACCATGTGTTTCAGTCTAATGTAGTCAATGGTTTGAGGTTGGTCCCTGGGGTGCACAAGGCCAAGTAGTTGGTGCATGAACTCGCAATTTGCTGAAATTGGGATACAGACTGCAGCATCAAGGAGGTGTACGTGCTCGCGAGTCATGCATGCATGGTGCGCGTCAGAACTTCTACGAGGCAACTGTAGAATCAAACATGCGTGCAGTGAGTCCCGCTCACGCGTTGCAATGCTCGGTCCGCAGCTGCTTGAAGGTCTTGTCAACACTTTTGGCATGTGCCTGTGTCTGCGCGAAATCCCGCTCAAAGCTGGCCAGCTCCTGGTGCCGGGTGCCGACATCATGGTCGAGAGCAGCGCCTTCCTTTTCCAGGTCGGCTAGATGCGACTTGACGTCGTTCAGAGCCTGTGAAGTTTTGAAATCCATTCGGTGCTTGGAGCCATGAGAGGAGGCTTGCTGGTGCATGGAGAGGGCACCAAGGCGCGGGATGTTCTATTGTTTCCACAATAAACGGTTGCCATGCTTGGAATTGCGGTGCAACGGGCACGGCTTTGCAATTTCAGGCCCAGGTAGGCGACGTGTGAGCCCCCAACATGCATGCAAAGAGGCAGAGAGGCTTCACCGCCTTCCGATACAGCAAAATATCCACCGCCGGTTGCCCACCTGCGCCGTCCTCCCGGTCGCCAACTTGAGCCGCAAAAGCTCCCTGTTTTTTGTGTCTATGGTCTCCATGTACTGCTGGTTTTCAATCTTAAGCTGGTCAAAGTCTACAAGGTGCAGGACTTCGCCCATCTCCTCCTTGTGTGCTAGCTGCGCCTCGAGCTTGGCGATGGCTGCTTTGTATGTGCTGTTCTTCAAAGCCACCTTTTCTAGTAGCACCTCCTTGCCGTATATCTTGTCCTCCCAAAACCTTGCATTTGAGCCATGGGCATGTTGCATCGCGTGTGCGTGCGCGCGCGCGCGCGTGCGTGTGTGTGTGTGTGTGTGTGTGTGTGTGTGTGTGTGTG
>NW_014007770.1:0-2735 GCF_000611645.1 Monoraphidium neglectum | reverse complement strand
TGGCGCTGGGCTGGCCCCTGCCGTTTTTTCCAACCCACAAGGTGTTCAAAGCACCTCGTGCTATCTGTTGTGGTTTGTATTGTACACACAAACCCTGCTGCTTATGGGGATGGGCCCCGTTGTCCGGCCGTGCCTGTCCTGATGCCATCCCCCTGATCGCTACACACACACACACACACACTGCAGCAACCGCTTGTGGCAGCTGGTTTGGGTGCTGGGGCAGCTTATTTCCACCGGGTCGTCCAGGCATTCAAAGGCGCAATCCAGGCAACGTTCAAACGTGAATGCGTAGCTGCATTTCAGAGTACTGTACTGCACTTTGAACGCATTACAGCCGGTTCCAACCTCGCATCCAAGAGCTTGCGCGACCAAACTTTGGCTGCGAGAATTCCCTGGCAGACAGGCGCACAGGGGCGGCGGGCAATGGTTCAAGCACCTACAACCCCTGCCTTGAGAAAAGCTCCATACACGCACATGAGGCGAGGGTCGCACCATCAAACCCTTGCTGTCAGAGACAAAGAGCAGGACAAGCACATGGGCCCAAACAAAGCTGACACGCCATTGGTGCAGTACCGCGTTGATTGGATACCTGCAGTCAGGGAGATGTGAAACAGAAATCCAGCTGATTCCTCTTCATATGAGCAGGTTGCTGGCGTTGGCCAGTGGTCTGCATTGACATCGACACCACACCAGCAGGAGAGCCACTTGAGTCACAGCCGATGCCCAGTCATTCCTTTTCGTTGGGACCCATGCCGAGCGTGTGAAAGTCGGTGTACGTTCTGCTAATGCAGACCGTGGAGTGCTGATTCAGCGAGATCAGAGCGAGTGTCATTGCGAGGACTCGTGCTCCTCATTACCAGGAGCGTTGGTTCCACACCACCCGGATCCGTATCATGTGCTGTTTTATGTATTCAAGTGACTAACTGCAGTGTTTATGATAGCCTGCTCGGGGGGCCAAGAGCGCAGCAGGAGCAGCAGCTGACCACAGCACGCACTGTCGGCGTCGGCGCACAAATGGCGGACGGCGACGGCGACGACGAGCTGGCCATGGAGATGGAGGCACTTAGCTACACCTACCCTGAAATAGAGATTGAGGTGTTTGAGCCCAGCAACAGCGCATGCACGGAAGCCGGCCCCGCCGCCGCCGCGGCTGTGCGCATCGACCTCCGCCCGCGCGCCGCGCGCCAAGCGTTTGTCGCCGCCGCGCTGCGCCTCACGGCGCCGCGCGGCTACCCGGCGGCTTCTCCCCCTATCATCGAGCTCCGGGAGCCGCGGGGCCTCGGGGACGCGCGGGAGGCGGCGCTGCTGGCGCGGCTGGCGGCAGAGGCGCGGGACCTCATTGGTAGCCCCTGCCTGGGCCAGCTCATCGAGCTCTGCCAAGACCTGCTGTCCGACGCCAACGCCCCTGAAGGTGCGCATGCGTGGGTGACGTCATCATCTGCCGTCGCACGCCCGCGCCCGCCATCCCTCTGCGGCTGCTCGCGCTGGCGGAGACATCCCGATGGCTGTCTAAAAGCAGTGGTCGACGCCTGATTGCGGTTCCGCCAACTGTTGTCTCAACGTCAAGGGAATGAACCACCTTGCTGCCACGCAGGGCCCTGCGCGATCTGCCTTTCTGTAATGGAGCCCGGCCCGGACGACCCTGAGGAGAGCAGCAACCGCGACGGCTGCACTGTCGCGGCCCCGCCGGCGCTGGCGCGTCTGCCGTGCTACCATACATTCCACACGTGAGCCAACTTTTGCGACCGGCGTATCAAAGACGTGGTAGACACTTCTTGCTGTCTCAATTTGTTGGTTGGAACGACTAGCATTTCGCAGCGGCCGGCACCCTCAACCTGTGCTGCAGCTGCCCAAATCGTTGGACGTGTCCCCGCATCTCATCTGGTGAGATTTCCGCCGGCCGCGGCGCAGGCCGTGCTTCGAGCGCTGGTGGGCGTTCGAGCAGGCGTCGTGCGCGGCGCAGCAGCGCGAGCTGGCGGCGCGCACGGGGGCGACGGCGGCGGCAGCGCTGGCGCAGGTGCGCGGGCGGGCGCGACATGCGGGCCCGGGCGGCATGACTGACTTGCGTCACTTGTTGCAGACAAAGCATTCTATTCAGTATAGTGTATATATGACACTGCAGACATGCAGTCACGTCATGCCGGATCGCAAGCGGCACCCTCGCCTCCTCTTGGTTGGCCAGGCCGCGCGGCCCAATCCTCCTTCCTAATCACCTACCCAACGCTGACGCCGCCGCTGCCCCGCGCGGCCCCGCAGAAGGTGCTGCCCTCACGGGACGCCGGCGGCTGCTTCCTCCTGTCCTGCCCCGTCTGCCGCGCCGCCTTCCAGCCGAGCGACCTGGACGCCTCCTTCGAGCCGCGGCTGCGCGCGGCCGCCCACAGCGGCGCAGGCGCAGCAGCAGGCGCCCGGCCGGCGCCTAGCAGCGGCGGCGGCGGCGGCAGGCTCACCGGGGCGCAGCTGGCCGCGTTTGGGGGCGTGAGCAGGCGCCACGCAGAACTTTTTGAGGCGCAGCGGCGGAGAGGGGGGATCATTGAGGAGGTGAACCTGTCTATCACAGGATGGGACGCGGCGGCGGCGGCGGCAGCGGCAGCGGCAGCTGCAGCTGAGGGTGCAGCGGTGGTCTCCGCAGCGAAAGGAGAAGGGGCTGACGCGTCCGCGGCCGCAGGCGGCGGGCGGGGGCGCGCGGGGCCGGAGGCGCACAGGGGCCGGGGCCGCGGGCGCGGCGGGGGCGCGGG
>NW_014007771.1:2418-2977 GCF_000611645.1 Monoraphidium neglectum | reverse complement strand
CTGGTGGACTCCTCCATTGCCTCTGCCCGCCGGCCGAGGGCGGCCGGCTGGCCGAGGGGCCGCGACTGCAGCGCGAATCGACGTGCGGCCGGCCGACCCGCTGGCTCCACGCCCGCTGCCGACGTGTGCGCTCGCGCGCGTGCGCCCGCCCCCAGGTGCTGCGTGAGGGTGGTCAGGCCAAGGCCGCGCTGGCTCTGGTTCAGGGGGAGCGGGGGCGCATCAAGGACCGGCTGGCGGCGTCAGTGGAGGAGGCGGGGCTGCAGCTGGCGCTCGGGGCCAACGCAGAGGCGGAGGCCATTTACAGGTGCGGCCAGAAGAGGGCGTGTTGTCTCCTGGATTTCGGGGAGAGCTGGGGCGTACTGTTCACAGGGTCGGGGGTTAAGAGTATCGAGCACTGGACGCGGGCTCAACACGGGCTCGACACAGCGGTGGCAGCAGCGGTGGCTCGTCCCAGCTGCCCTCAGAATCAACCCCAGGCGGCCTCGGTGGTCGCATCAACAGTGCCTTTTCGGGCCGGCTCCCTGCCCCCACACACTCACCCCAACATATACTCTGCAGC
>NW_014007771.1:0-2178 GCF_000611645.1 Monoraphidium neglectum | reverse complement strand
CCCTCCTATCCCCCCCCCCCCGGCACCTTCCAGGCAGCTTCTGTCGCTCAACCCGGACAACTACCGCTACCACGAAGGCCTCCGCGCCGCGCTCGGCCTCGCGCCGGGCGCCGACGGGGCGCTGACTCAGCAGCAGCGGGCGGCGCTCAAGGAGGTGTACGCGGGGCTGGCGGCGGAGCATCCCCGCAGCAGCGCGGTGCAGCGCATACCCCTGGACTTCTCGGTGAGAACTTTGCTCAATCGCAGCCGACGCGATTTCTGCTGTCTTGATCTTGCGGGTCCCCTGTTGACCTGGCGCGGGCCGCCGCTTGCTTCATCCCCTGCCGTGGTGTGATGCGGCTTTGGCGTGGCTGTGTTGTCATCAGCCCGCCGCAGGTCTCGCAGCGGCGGAGGCGGGCGCTTCTTGTAGCTCGTGGCCTTCAAACGCAGCGCAGCGGCTGCGCTGAGTGTTCCGCGGCTCACATGTTCCCTCTCAACACACACCTGCCTACGCACACATGCACGCAATGCATGCACATACGCACGTGCGTGTGCACACATGCATGTACACACACATACACACACACACACATACACACACACGCGTGTGCGCGACTGCAGGAAGGCGAGGACTTCTCAGTGGCGGCGGACGCGTTCTGCCGGCGCTACATCCTGCGGGGCATCCCCTCCCTTTTCTCCGCTCTGCGACCGCTGTACAGGTGGGCGGGTGGGGGGAGGCACTTTGCGTGTGTGCATGCCGACGGGCGGGCTGGCGGCAGCTCGCGTTCGTGCTGCGAATCCAAATGCGTGTGCGTATCTGCATGAGCGTGAGTCGTGCGTGTGCACGAGCGTGTGAATGGTTGTGAATCTGAATGTGCGCGTGTGTGTGCGCCTGGAAGTGTGTGTGCATGTGCATGCGTGTGTGTGGTCGTGTGCGTGTTTGCGTGTGCTTGTGTGTGATACGCGGGCACGCGTGCATACGTCGTGGCGGGAGTGTGAGAAATCCACGCCTGGCTCCGCGCTACAGCCGCGCCCCCGGCCATTCCTCGCCGCACCCAGCATGCCGCACTTCCCAATGCACGTCCGTCTTGACCCACCCCTCCCCTGGCTCCCTCCCCCCCCTGTGGCTGCGCAGTGACCCCGCGAAGGTCGAGCTGCTGACTCAGCTGCTAGCGTCCTACGAGTCATCACTGCGGGAGACGGGCGCCCTACCCCCTCGGCTCGACGGCGGCCCCGACGACCGCGGTGCGGCGCCCCAGCAGCAGCAGCAGCAGAACGGCGGCGGCGACGCGGCCGCGAACGGCGGCGTCAAGGGCAGCGGCGGCGGCGGCGGCGGCGCGTCAGGGCTGCGGCCGATCGAGCTCAGCGAAGCGCAGCGGCGCGCGGACGAGCAGGAGCGCGACCAGCTGGCGTGGGTGCTGCACGCGCTGTCGCAGCACCGCAGCTGGCTTGGGGACGCGGAGGGCGCGCTGGCGGCGAGCGGGGAGGCGCTGGAGCGCGCCCCGGATGTGGTGGAGCTTCACTCGGCGCGGGGGGCCATCCTGGCGGCGGCCGGAGACGTGGAGGGTGCGCGCCGGGGGCGAGGCGGGGCCGGGGTCGGCGCGCGCGGGTTGTTCCGGGCTGCCTGCTGCTAGCTCCGTCTCTGCTCCGGCTGTCAACCGGGTGGCAAGATGATGGCACACTTCTGCAACCCTGCGGCAGCAGGCCGGACCCCTCCGCAATTCTCACGCATGCGGCCGCGCCCCTTTGCCCTTGCACGTGCATGCGGCTCCCGCTCTTTCAGGCGCTGCGCACTGGGCTGAGTCAGCACGGCTGCGTGACCAGGGTGACCGCTACTTCAACAGCCTGGCGGTGGAGGCCCTGCTCAGGTGGGGTGTTCATGTGTGTTTCAGGGAACGTACAAGTGAATTTGTCTTTTTTTGTGTGTGTGTATAAGTGTGTGTGCATTTGTGTGTTTGTGTGAGTGACGCGTGAATGCGTGCGTGCGTGCGTGCGCACGTGTGTGCGCGCGTGTGTGTGTGTGTGTTGAAGAGGGATGGGCATGAGAATTGAGCTGATCGGTACCCTCAGTTTTGCATGCGTTTTTGCGCAGGTTCAAACTCGCTGGAGCAGCAAAGCGCGGCCCGCAGGCGGGCTCCCGCTCATACTCCCCCCCCCAGCGGCACACCCACCCTGGGGCCCACGCATCATGCCGTCCCC
>NW_014007772.1:0-2738 GCF_000611645.1 Monoraphidium neglectum | reverse complement strand
AAGTGCGGAAGCGGACACATGAGGAACTCGCAACAAAAAAACCGCTCGCAAGCTGACGGGCAACAACACAATTGCAGTTTGATGGGCAACTCACATGATTCGAAGGTTGTGCAGGTTTGCTTTGGCCTTGACAGGGTTTATTTCACCCCAAGCAGAAGGTAATGTTCCGTACAAGTGAGCTGGCCACGCTGCGCCGTTCCAAGTGGTATTTGGCCATGGAGTTGAGTATCGCGGGTAAGTAGAGGGGAATCGTGGATCCCACTCCCAAAATCTGCGACTAATATTAGTTTTGTTTGCTGGTGCGTACGTGGCGTTGCGAGCTGCATTCATGTACCACGACATATCGGACCACCAACTCGGATCTTGCAATTGAAATTGAGGCACATCTGAGAATCCCAGTGCCGCTGCAACACTTGGTGGCCATGATGCCGATTTGGTAAGTATTGAGCCGGTGCTTGGATTTGCGTAGGCATGAGGTCCAGGCTCTGCATACAGGTAATTCAATCCATTATTTGTACTCCCATCATAATGTACGGGGGACTTCAGGGTTCCCGGATAGCCGGTAAATATTGTCCTATCTTCCAATTTGAAGGTGTCTTTGATTGAGTCCAGGTTTGAAGGCCAAGCAGCTTGGATGCTGTGTGATGCCAACGGCTTGGTCACATTTCTTATAATCCTGTTTGTGCAAACGGCAACCAGGTTGCTCATCTAAGATGTTCTCATGCTGACCTCAAAGTTTTAAGCAAATTTCCAAAGCGAAGTGCTGCTCACCTGATTTGCATCACTCCGGCTTGCCACTGAGCCACCGTGTTGTTGCAATCAATAATCATTTGACTGTAGCTAACATTATGCTTACCAGTGAACCATGTGCTATGTGCAGTTGAGTTGGAGAAGTAGCGAGCCCATATTCGCTCGCAGGGGTTGTCAAAATCTGGCAAGCTTTGAATCGCCGACCCATTGAATACTGCAGATGTATGATTGAGCAGGGCAAAATCTGCTGACCCATTTCCCATTCGGCGGTCTCTCCAGTCGACAAGAATGTGGTTGTTGTACACCCTGCAAGCACAATTTATGTGTGTTAGTTACTAGCTTTCTCACTTGTCTCACCAATGCAGCATCTGAAGGTACTTACACTCCTCCACACTGTCCGATGCATTGGTTGTTTCCCCAATGGTGGCGACCTCGGATTGTGCCTTGTTGTAAATCTCCGTTCCGCACCATCTCAGTCACCATAGGAAAATGGAAATTTGAGTACCAGAACGACCCCGTGTATCGCCATGCCCAGTCCCATGATGGTGAACGTTGGTAAGACGTCGTATATTGTGTTGGTCCCCATGGCGTGGAACTCCAATCGGCAAAATTTTTGTAGGTCCAGAAATCAATTGATTTGTCATTCTCAGCACGATAACCATAGTATGTCATGTTACGGAAGGTCCTTTGCACAAATGGCTCATAGTAGCCATTGGTCGATGTTGCCAACGTTTTCGCATCCAGGTTGACATCAGAAAATGAGTAGTATGAGCTTGTAACAGCGGCTTTGTCGCTCCAGGAAAAATGCATGTATGGGTTTTGCCACGAATCATCCCTTGGCCACTGTGTCCAACAGGACTCCAGTCCCCAGAGTGATGCATCTGTGTTAGCATATTTCAGACATGTATCGTCTTGCTGCAAGGGCCACAACATCATTTCTTCTGGAAGCCGAGTAAAATCCCAATAAGCTGTTGTTTTGGGATGGGAACACCTGAATGGAAGACGTGTCATGTTGTACGGTGTAAAAACTTGCAGGACAGTCCTTTGGTCGTTAGTGCCAGTGTTGTCACTGACAGAGTATGGTCCATCCAACGGAGACCACCCGTCCCACACTGGAACTTTGGCGCCCCACATCTTTCTGAGATCATCTCTGGATAAGGCAGACCGCTGAACAGTCCAATCTTGATTTGCTGTGATGTTGATGTACCAATCTGAATTGCTCCGCCCAGCTGCAAAGACAAGATGTTGTCAGTTGCAATGGTTTTTTCAGAAAGCAGGTTGAGGCATCAATGCTACAAAGGTACTTACCCATCATGTGGATATCAAACGGGGTATCCTCGTCCGACCATGCACACATTCCCACTTGTTGATGCAAATTCCTGCAGGAAAGTGTGCCATGAGTCATATTGCGGCAGCTGTGCAGACCCATCACTCATGGTATCCAGAGCATGCAGGATCTCACAAGTACCACAGCTTGGACATGTTTGACCAGCTGCTTGGCACGTATCCCTGCAAACTATCGTTGATGACCCTGTTTGTGTAGCCAAGTAGCTTGTCTGCAACACCAAAATCTCTGCAATAGGATGTTCAGCATGTTAAATGTACGTGATCAGGGCCTTTTGTGCGTTTGATCCAATAACAACTCACATGATCTGGATATTTGGAAACACTTCTCCCCATTCAGCTGGTAATGTGCCTTGAACTGGAGACAACCAAGTGTTGTAGAAACCATACACGCCTCGCTCGGGGGAAGCGTAATTCAATGCTCCTCTGTCTCCATTCAATATCGCTCCACTCAAGTAAGGAACTTGCGACGCTGTGGCATTTATCCTGTGATCAGTAGAATTGTATTGAAATTGATTAGAAGTGCGGAAATTAGATGCAGCCTGACCATCCCAGCACAACTTGCAGAGTGTGACACAACACCAGCGTGCATGTGTGTGCGTGCAAGTGCGTGTGTGTGTGCATGTGTGTGTTCGGTGTGTGTG
>NW_014007773.1:0-2739 GCF_000611645.1 Monoraphidium neglectum | reverse complement strand
TGAGGAGGTCCGCTCTGATGAGCGCGAGGCCGATGGCAGTGCGAGGCCGATGGCAGTGATACTATGGTATGAGTAACTTATCTATCTTTAATTCATGAGCTAAACATTTAGTTCAGCTTACCTAACTTGTACCTGTTACCCATCATTTCAACTGACCAAATTTGTGCACTCTGCACAGCGTCGACTAGTGCATGCCACAGAAGTCTAACCACATTGATTACTGTTTCTGTGCCACATCTGCATAGCTTTATCCAACCTATATGAGTCAGGAGCATCAATTACACTCCCGCACGCATAGGCAACCTTTTCAGCCGATTGCAACTGTTGCAGTGCATTGCAAGGATGTTGTGTTTGCACTCAAAACTGCATGCCGCATTGAAGGGCTTCCTGCCGGTCGGTGGATGAGATCATCTGTGTGGATGGGTTTGATGGTATGCACCGCATGCAGGACACATCAGCAGAGGCACCAACTCTACAGTACATGCACCACGCACCAACCCCCATCCCCGCCGCTCAAAAGTGTAGCAGGTTTGGAATCTTGTGATGGCACCAACAGCAGAAAACCACCACATCCCACTGCGTTCCGTTGCTCAACTCACAGCCCAGGCAAAAAGTGTGCCGAGGACTGCCTCCCGCATTGCAAGTTCGCGGCAGGTCAATTGCACCACCGCCTGCAATCAGCAAAATTCATGAGGCCTGATGGTATGAGTGGCCCTGTGTACAGCTGCACACGCCCGAGACCAGCGGGAAGACGGCAGTACAAACACTACCCATCAACCCACTGCCTCGCCTTTGCAATTCTCCCACAGCCAGCCGCATACTGTCTACACACACAAGCTTGGCCAGGTCCCCTGACACACTTTACTTGGTGACACCCTCGATGCCGGTGCGCCCCTCGCGCACGTTGTCGGCCGCGCGCTGCAGGATGCCCTCGACACGAGTGCTGGTCTTGGCGGCCTGCTCTGCAATGCTGTTGCCCTCAGAAGCAGCCCCCTTGACCCTGTCCCCGGCGCCGCCGACGGCGCGCGTCACCGACTCCAGCGCGCCCTTCGCGCTGTCGCCGGCACCGCTGGCGGCATCGACGGCGGCCGTGCGGGCGTCCTTGGCGCTGGGGTTGGCGGCGCCGGCGCCGCCGGAGGGCAGGACGCTCACACCCCTGATAACATCCTTGACCTTGTCTGCGGCGCCCTTCACATTCTCACGCACGTCCTTGCCGGCAGACGACGCGTCGAGGCGCTCAACCACAGCGCCCGAGCCGTCGCGCACGCCCTGCGCCGCGTCCACCACCTTGCTCGCCGCGGCGTTGATGCTGCCGCGCAGGTCCCCGCCCGCGGTCGGGCCGGTAACCTTCTCGCTCGCCTTGGGCGCGAGGTTGACACCGCCGCGCACGCCCTGGCCGATGCCGGCCGGCCTGTCGCCCGCCGGCGCCGCGTCGGTCGGAGTGCCCCTGGCAATCTCCCCCAGCTTGTCAGGCTCCGCAATGCCGGACTGGTCGCCGCCGCCGAAGCCGGCGAAGGCAACATCACGAACCTTGTCACTAGCGCGGCCGGCGGCGCGCTGCGTGTCACCCAGCGCGCCCTTGGCCGCGTCCTTCACGACATCAGCCGCGCCGGACGCCTTGTCGCCAATCTTGTCGGCCGCCGCGCCCAGGCGCGCCTTCACGTCGCCCGCGCCGCTGGACGCCTTGGAGGCAGCGTCCTTGGCGGCGCCGGCGGCGTCGTCTTGCGCCTTCTGGAAGGAGGCAGAGGTCGTCTCGTAGAACTCACCGGCGGGGCGGCCGCCAGTGATGTCGCGCGCGCGGGCGCGGAGGGCATCGAGGGAGCCTTCCACCTCACTGGTGACCTCTATCGTGGGGTGAGGGGTTGACCGCATGACCGTGTCAGTGTAAGAGAGAATTAATATCAAAAGCGGTGAGAGCTGAACTGCATCAGAAGTACAGCCATGCCCGCAAATGCTGAATAACATAACCTAAAGCGATAGACGACAGACATATTTGATTCAGGTCCGGGGCGGTAGAGGACTCGCCTCATCATCGATGTAACCCCCTGTCTCCCACAACTCACACAAGTCAAAACCCTGACCTGCACAAACAAAACCCCTGGCCTGCACAAAAAAAGCCAGGAGGCTACGCACCCACCAGCTGTCTTGGCCTCGACACTCTTGGCGGGGCTGCTGCCGCCAAACAGCGCGGCGGCCGTGAAGCGGTCCTCGGACGGCAGCGCGCTCAGGCGCACGCCTGGCTGCTCCACCTCGCTCTGCGATAGTGTAAGATGAAGCAGAGAGACAAGGTTGAGCAGAGGTGCGGAATGATGCTCAAGGGAAGTGCTGAAGAGCATAAGATGCAATGCAATGCACTGGCATGCGCTGAAACATTTGGCAAACAGAGGCGTGAGGTGAGCCAGCAACATCCGTGCATCGGCTGGCGAAGTGAACCCACGCAGACTGCAGGCTTGCGAAACGAGCGCACACAGAATAAGCCGACAAAACCAGCCCCCACAATCAACCCACTCACCGCCTTGCCGCCGCCGGAGCCGCCCTCGTCAGCGCCCGGGACCACGTTCTCGCGGCCGGTGGAGTCAGGCTCCTGCGCGGCCGCGTCGCGGATCTCGCCCGCGCCGGGGCCGGGGGCGGGGTCTGCCACGTCGGCGGCGATCTTGGCGGAGGCGTCAATGGGGATGGGGGTCTTGGTGGAGGTGGCCTGGTCCGAGTTGGGGACGGGGACTGCAAGGGGGGTGGAGG
>NW_014007774.1:0-2739 GCF_000611645.1 Monoraphidium neglectum | reverse complement strand
GTGTGTGTGTGTGTGTGTGTGTGTGTGTGTGTGTGTGTGTGCGCGCGCGCGTGCGTGTGTGAGCGTGTGTGAGCGCCTGTATTTGGGAGCAGAAACACTGCTTGACATAGGGTGGTCGTTGTTGGGTTCTGAAGGGATTTTTTTTGGTGTTGTCACTCGCACTCATGCGCGCTGGATGTGGCGTGAAGACCTTGTACGGCCATCACGCTGCCTCCAAGGCATGAGTCCACGACTCACCAATCCGGGTCCTTGGCTGCTTCTGGCCAGCCCTTGCTCCCTCGCCCGCGCTTGCCCTCTGCTCGCCTGACAACGGCAACCCTCGCACAAAGCCGCCTGTCTCCTTAATTGCTGGCTGGCACCTCAAACAAACGACGTGTGTCCGCTTCCCCCCACACACACATGCAGGTGTTGTTCGTGCTCATCGCGTACTGGTGAGGCAACAACCCCGCCCCCCACCCCTCGCACCACCCTGCCCTGCACACACAGCCTGAACTGGCGCCCCCGCGCTCGCGGCGGAGTCTCGGCGCCCCCGTGCACGGACTGTGCCGCGGCATCTGCATGTCGCCTGTGTTTTGTTGCATTGAGGTACTGCTGCGCCGGCCGCTCAACCTTCGATTTTGAGGAAGTCACTTCTTTCTCGACCTGATTCCCACCCTGGCATGCCCCGGTCCGCCCAGGTTTGGCGGCCTGAACCGCAACGCGGCCGACTTCTTTGCCAACCTGGGCACCATGATCCTGGTGGTGATGGTGGCTGAGGCCTGGGGCCTGCTGCTGGGCGGCATCTTCATGCAGCCAAAGAAGGCCCAGACCGCCACGACGGGTGCGCCTTGGCGGGGCGAAACGCCTGTGGAAGAGCCCTGCTGGACACCCCGCGTGCAGGGCACCGGGCTCCCTGCTCGTGTGGCTGCCTGTCGCGCAAAATCATATCATGGAAAATGCATCATGGTTGCAGCTGCTGCTGTCGGCAGCTCTTGACTTGGCTCGGCTGGACTTTTGATGCCATCTGCAATTTTGCGAGTTACCAACCCCAAGCATCACCCTCCCCCCTTTCAGGCCCTCCCCCCCTCTCCTCTCGGTCCCCCCATCATAATCCCCTCTCTCGCACTCGCCCTCCTCGCCCGCCGCCTCAGTCATCATGCTGACGTTCCTGCTGGTGGGTGGCTACTACGCGCGCTCCATCCCGGTCTTCATCAGCTGGGTGCGCTACATCTCGTTCCTCTACTGGGGCTTCAACATTCTCACCAAGATCCAGTTCAGGTTCGCAGCCTCGCCCTGCCGCGCCGGCCCCCGCCTGACCCCCGCCCAACAACACCCGGGCCAGTTGCATTGGAGCGGTCACGCCGGGCCCAGTTGCACCGGGCGCAGTCACGCCAGGCCCAGTATCAAGTCAGGCATGGTTTTGTCTGGTTTTGTCGTCCACTTTTGTTTGTGGGGAGCGTGTGGCGTGTGGCGCTGTGGTGCCCCGGCAGGCCGGGCTGGATGTGACCGCGCTGCTGCGAAGCACCACCTCGCACCACAGGCCGCAGGCTCGCGGACTGTTCTGCGTCTTTGCAGAATACTGCCTGGTTCGCACCATTGGATCCGCATGGACTGCGACCTTGCCATGCCGCGCCTCTCGTCGCCCTCTTCCATCAGCCCGCTCCGACAGTCCTAATCCCTCGCCCCCTCCCCTCTGGCCCTGACCCCTCAGGCGCTACGAGATCTTTGATTGCGGCGGCGAGGTCACCTCCTCCTCCAGCCGCGGCTACACCCCAGACGACCTCCGCGCCATCCCCGGGTGCTCGCCCATTGGTGAGAGCAGCTTCCTCGCAGGTGCTGAGGTTGAAGTGCTTTTTGCTCCTTGGAAAACCGTGGCTGATCGCACAATCGGTCAGGTAGCATCATGGCAATGCAACGATGTTGTGCGTGTGAGTCGCATCAGCAATTCAGCATCATTAGCTGCGCGCTGGAAAAATTCATGCTGAGGTTTTCTTGTGCTGATGCTCTTGGCCCCCACCCTCCCACACCATTTTGCAGCCGACGTGCAGACGACCCTGGGCCTGCCTGCCGACCCCCAAGCACCCGCCTGGTGAGCTTGGGAGAGCCCAGTTTTTTGAGCCTGATGGCATCAAGCGGACATGTGTTGTGCATGGCCGTCCGGGTCATATATACATATAATGTGGTATTGACTGTTCCCGCCATCTGCTACCCGGCGTTGCTCCTGTTTCTTCCCTGCTCAGCTCGTCACCCATCCCTTCAATTTTCCATTTTGCCTGCTCCCCAATAGGCCGGACGCCGTTATACTGATCGCCATGCTGGTGGTGCTGCGCCTGGCGATCTACTACACACTCAAGGTCAAGACCCGCACCCGCAAGCTGCTCATGGCTTGAGCGGGAGCAGTGGCCGCGGCGGCGTCGTGATGGAAAGGTGGCCCCAAGGAAGTTTCTCAAAGATTGCGCTGCAACACACCGCAAGCAAGCAGTTCGGCGGCGATGGTTTCCATCAGGCCGGGGCCATTTGGTGTCCCCCACTCCACAGGGCAACCTGCACCTCCCTGCCCCGTCGCTGCAACATTTCACAGCTGCGGCGTGCACATGTGTATATAGTTTTCTTGTGCCCCTGATGCAACCGCGTGCCTGCCGAGGCAGTCGCGGGGGCGCTCGTGCTGGTTGCACAAGGAGGGTGGATGCGCGCATTTTCAGTGGGCCCAGCGTCCTTTCTTCTTTCCTTGGCATTTGTATTGGCTGGGCTGCTAGAGGT
>NW_014007775.1:0-2741 GCF_000611645.1 Monoraphidium neglectum | reverse complement strand
GTCAAGGAGGGGGGGAAGGAGCGCGAGGGGGGGAGGGAGAGAGACAGAGAGAGTGCGTACGGGGTTTGTGGTGTCGTGTGAGGAGCAGATGCATGTTGCAATTGCAGCAATCCAAGGCAGCCCCGGTGTGCTCAAAAAGATGCTGGGGGTGAGTTCAGATCGGTCGAGGAGCAGGTGAGCATCAGGCTTGCGGGATGCCATGCCGCCGAGCCAGACTCACAGGCTGCACCTCTCATACCGCTGCCGCCGCCGAGGCCGCACTAGCCATCGGCGCCACGTCGCCACACGGGTCCCAATAAAACGCTCACACACAAGATTATGCACATGCAAACGCACGCACACGCCTCTTTTCCCTCTGCTCCATCTCCCCCTTCCCCTGTCTCTCTATGTCCCTGTCCCCCTCCCTCTCCCCCCGTTTCCTCGCTCTCCCTCTCTTGCACACCCATACAAACACCCTCACATCAGCACACCCCCACCAGCCCAGCCCAAGGACACCCCCCCCCAAACCCCCCCACCTGGTCCTCGTGCTCACTGACCGCCAGCAGGTCCACCGGGCCCCGTGCAAACTTTACGCAGCGCGCAGCAGTCTCGGTGCACATCTGCGTGAGCGTTTGACGTCATGACGCCACCCGTGCAGGGGGGGGGGGAGGCGTCGGAGGACGTGCGGCCGACAAGGCGGAGAGGGGAGGGCGCGGGGTGGGAGACTGGCAGAGGGGCGTGCAAGCGGAGGGTTTGAAGGGCTGCCACTCAGTAGCCATGTGGGAAGCCCCGGTTTCCTGCAGTGAGGAACGCATGCACAAGCAGCAAAAGAACGGCCCCGTCAGGGGGCGGCCCGGGGCCGGAGGGCCGCGGCCGCCGCCGCACCTTGGCCACGAGCCGGCCGCTGCGGCGGTCCCAGGCCGCGAGCGTGCCGTCCTGGTGGGCCGATGCGAACGTGTTGCCGTAGTGGGACCTGGGCGACAATGCAGAGGAGGAAGAGGATATTACATTCATACTGTCACGAAACATGAGTATGGCTCAGGGTCTCAGGGTTGAGAGAGGTCGCGGGGCCGAATATGGTAGGACAAGGCGGCTCGCAAGCAGCCGGTACTCAGCCCCTTCGCAAGCCCCCAAACCAAACTCAACAAAGAGAGCACTGGGATCGTATTGACTGAGAGCAGGCCACCCCCCAAAAGCAAACCCAGCAAAGCAAAGCGGCGGGTTGCCGGGGACGCTGCAGGCTCCATGCGTGTGCACCACCCCTTCCCTCCCGCTGACAGCCCCGATTCGCTGGGGCTTTCCCTCAAAGCTGGCCGGCAGCTCGTGGGGGCGGCGCTCTGGACTGTTCTGTTCAACATCCAAGGCCCCGACCTTCAACCTTCCGTCCATCCCCCCACAATACACACGCACACACACACAGACGACACACACACAGACACACAGACACACAGAAACACATAAACGCATTCACAAGCCAATGCACCCACCACGCGCAGCACATCCCCACGTCCTGGGCCTCAGTGAATGACGACAGCATCGTATAGCCAGACTCGTGCGCGCTGTACGGGGGGAAATCGGGGGCGTGAAGGGGCCGTGAAGCGGCTGTATTTGCTTAGGGGTGTTCTGAGGGGGGGAGGCGGGGCGGCTGAGGGTGATTAGAGCCGAGCTTGGACGGCGTGGGTCAGGCAAGGGTTGATGTGATGGAAGGCGTCGCCCTCGGTGGTTCACAGCATGGCAAACGGCATCAAGCGGGCCCGGGTGCGCCGCTGTCCGCCGGGAAGGGGGGCCAGCCAGGGCACTGTGTGCGCGCCGAACGCCGCACACTAGGGGACCAGGCCGCTTTGCCGTTTGTGCAGAGCAGTGCCAACCTGTACACGAGCACTGTGGGGGTGTCGCCCGCGCAGACCAGGGACTGGCCGTCTGGTGAGAGCGCTGCGTAGTTGATGGGCACGCCGGTGCTGGGGAAGAGTGGCAGGGGCAGGGCAACGGGGAGCGCAGCGGATTCAGAGGGAGCGTGTGGAGTTCGGCTGGCGTAGGTGGGGCGAGCGACTCGACAAGGTATGACCAGAGCGCAGGCGACGCCGGGCCCAAGCACCCGTTGGGCAGGGCACAGTGCTGAGTTGGTAGCGCGCCCATCCTTTCTTGATGTCAAAAATTCTCGGTCTCCGCTGTCATGTGTGCTGCAAGGGGAGCACAGCCGGCTGCCGAACCCCACAAAGAAGCGCCCAAGCCCGTGCGCGCTTCCGCCCGGCCAGCCCTGCGCAGCCCCGCGCCCACCGCAGTATGCAGAGGGTCTCCATGGCCGGCAGGGAGAAAACCTTCACTGTCGAGTCGTTGTTGCACACAAACAGGCGCACCGAGCCTGCGTGTGCGCGTCCATGTGTGTGGAGGGGGGTGCTCGGGCAGAAGAGGCGTTGTGTGAGGGCTGACTGCAGGTTGGCAGCCGCTGCTGTGGCAGGACACTTGCGACAGCGGGCGGGGCGCGCCTTCGCATCGTGCAGCGCCCTGCCCGCACGTTCCGAAGCGGCGGGAGCTGCGCCCGCCCCGCGCCTCTCGGGGCTGCTTCGATAGCGAGTGCGACGAGCCATTTGGAGCGGACAAGGCCGGCGCGGGTGGGCACCACCTACAGCGCCCGGCGCCAACGGCTGCGAACCATTGACGGTTGCTTCCTCCCACACCAAGCAGAGCTGTTTGTCCTCAACACAAAGGCGGTTCGGCGATTTGCCACGATCGTCCAAATCAAGCTAGACAGACAGCCACCC
>NW_014007776.1:1637-3192 GCF_000611645.1 Monoraphidium neglectum | reverse complement strand
CGCCGGCGGCCGCGCCCGGCTTGCGTGGCGCCGCGGCGTCTGCCTCTGCTTGCTCGAGCCCGGGCACAGACTGCAGCGACAGCGCGTTTTTCCGGGACAGAGGGGACAGCCTGGACCTGCCGGGCGTGTTCGGCGCGGACGCGCCGCTGCGCTCGCGTAGCCGCGCCGACGCCGACGCGGACGCCGAAGGCGACGAGCGGGGCCCGTTTGGCGGGGCCAGCTGCAGCCTCGAGCCGCCGGGGTTGGGCGGCGGCAGCAGTGGGTCTTACCCAACGCCCCTGCTGGGGCGCAGCATTGCACTTGAAGCGGGTGGCGGCGGCGGCGGCTTCGGCAGCCGGCTCGGCGCGGCGGAGGAGGCGGGGCTGCGTCCTGAGGTGTCTATCGAGGAGGTGGCCGCGTGGCTGCAGAGCAAGGTCGCCGTCGCGCAGGAGCTGGCTGCCGCGCGGGCAGCTGCTGCCGCCGCAGCTGCCGCAGCCGCTGCGGGCGCCGCGGGCGCCGCTGCCCCGGCCGCCGCGCAGCCCAGACCGCAGGCGCCGGCCGGCGCCGCGCCGGGGTTGGGTTCCGGCCCGCCGCCGCCGCGTTCGCCGCCTGCGGCGCCGGCGTCGGGCGCCGCGACCCCGGGAGGGGTCAGCTCAGATACCTCGCCGCTGGCGTCGGCGCGCGGAGGCGCCGCGGCCGCGGCCGCGGCTTCGGCGCACGAGGCCGCGGCGGCGTTCGACGTGCTGCGGCCGCCGGGGCTGCCGCCGCTGCGGCGCGCGCGCAGCAAGGGGCACCTCTCCACCCCGAGCTTCGGCGGCGGCCGCGGCGCGTTCGCGGGCACACCCACGGCCGCCCATGATGCCACGGCGGCGCAGGGGGCGCACGCAACAGACGTCCTCGGGCACGCCCACGGCAACGGCGGCGGCAGCGGCGCCCCCCTGCGGCTGCTTATCGCGCGCGAGTCATCCCTAGGGTCGTCATTGGACCGCCTCAGCTGCCACACACCGCTGCGCCCCGCCAGCTTCCGGGCCGCGAACGGCGGCGCGGGGGCCGGCCAGGGGGCCGGCGTTGCCGGCGCGGGCGGCGGCAACGGCGTCGGCGGGGGGTACGGCGGCGTGCCGCCATCGCCGGCGACGTCGCGCGCGTCGCCTCGGGTTGTCGGGTTTGACTGCAGCACCCCCACCAGCTGCAGCCTGCGCTCGCCCTCCTGGCGCGCCGGCGACGCGGGCGGCGGCGGCGGCGGCGCCGGCGAGGGCAACGGCAACGGCAACGGCGCAGGCAGCAACGGCAGCACGCCACGGCGGCAGCCGCCGTCGCCGGGGCTGCTTCATCAAGTCCTGCGCAGCGGCGGCGGTGGCGGCAGCGCGGCCGGCGGCGGAGGCGGCGCGGCGCTCGCGCTGCGGCGCAACGCGAGCTCGCCGTCCTGCCAAATGCATAGCTCAGCGGTGGCCCAGCCCCAGCCGCAACCGCAGTCGGCGGGGGGGGCGGGAGCAGGGGTGGGGCAGGCTCACCCGGCGCACCCAGGGGGTGCTGCCTCTGTGCTGTCGCTGGCGGGCGGGGGCCCGCTGAGTCAGCG
>NW_014007776.1:0-1186 GCF_000611645.1 Monoraphidium neglectum | reverse complement strand
CGCTGAGTCAGCGCGCCTTGGTCATGCCCGCCGCGACGCGCTCCGCCCCGACCAGCCCCGAGCGGCCACCGCTGGCGGGCGCCGGAGCGCAGGCGCGGCCCGGCGCCGCTGTGGCCGACGGCACGCACACGGGCGCGCGAGGCGACGGCGCGGCTGCGGCGGCGCTCGGCGAGCGCGCCGAGAGCGACCCAGGGCGGCCGAGTGCGGGGGAGCAGGCGCCGGCGCGGGCGGCGAGCCGGCTGTCGGCTGTGGGATGGCCCGCCGGCGGCAGTGCCAGCGAGGGCGGCGCGGCGGGCGCGGGCGCGGCCCCCGAGGACGAGGAGCGGCACGGCGCGGCGCAGGGGCTTGCTGTTAATCGCAGCTCGCCAACCCCTGCTGACGCCCCGGCCACAAGTAACAGCGAAGTCGCCGGCGCCGCCCCTGCCGGCGCGGCCGCGGCCGCGCCCGTGCGGCGCGCGGCGAGCGCGGACAGCGGCGCGGCGGGGGCAGCTGGGGCATGGCATCAGAAGCGGGAGGTGCTGGCGCGCATAGAGACAGAGCTACAGGAGGTGCTCACGGCCAGCGGGCGGCGCGCGGCGCCCTACGTGCCAGTCCGAGGGAGCGCCAGGTGAGGCGGGGCGCGGTGACGTCATTCTCCCCACGCGGCTGCCTGCGATGGGGGTCGGTGAGGACGGCCTCTGTGGCGGCCGGCCGCGGCGCCCGCAACCGAACGCGGAGGGTCGGGCCTGGAACTGTGCCGCCTCCTGCCGTGCTGCGCGTGTTGACGCACTCACGCTCGCGCCTGGCCTACTCACTCATGAGACGACGCCGCTGCCTGGCCTTCAGGAACGCGGCCGCCGCCCTCAGGCACCTCACGCAGCAGCAGCAGGGCCGCAGCGGCGGCGCCGAGGCGCCCTCGGGCGGTTCGGGCACGGACGGGGAGGAAGCCCTCGAAGCGGCAGAGGGGCGCCCCCGCGAGGAGCGTCGGTGGGAGGCGGCGGTCGCGCTCGAGCCGGCGCCGGAGCATGCGTTGGTCTTGGCTGGGGTCGCCGCCGCCGCGCCGGCCGGGGACGAGGCGCTGACGCCCCGCCGCGCGGCCGCGGCCAGGGTGACGACAGGCGAGGGCGGCGGCCTGGCCGCACGGCTGGGGCCGTGGCTGCTGCGCGCCGGCGCGCCCGCAGCGCCGGGCGGCGGCGGCGCGAACGGC